>NW_026555334.1:460178-558845 GCF_029017545.1 Prosopis cineraria
AAAGATCATTTGAGCTCAAACTATAGCTTAAAATCAATTAAATAAGACAACGGAAGCTTGAGAAGTCATCACATGAAAATATTAAGTAAAATCAAAAGTTTTTCAGTGCATCATTCACCACGGCAGACTGCACAAAGGGAAACATTCCTCTCTCTATCTCGTGTTGTAACATGATGGACAATGCACTGGCCATGTGCGTCTTTTGTCATGATAAGCTCTTCGAGCCAATTTTTAAAGCGTGCCACCTTGCCGTCCGACATCTGATTCAAGCGATTCAAGTATTCACATGTAGCTCTAGAGCCATCTAGCTATTAGCACTGGCCTCACTCCCAAACACTAGCCAATAAGATTTTGAACACTCAAACCTAAAATGACATATTTTCTTTCAAAAATCTCTACTAGGTGCCCAAATTCTTAAAAAAAATCAAATGCCAGTTATGGAACTACTTGAACAACTTAAATGGATTGTAAACAATCTGTTCAAGCATTTAAATCATAATAGTAATAGCCTAGACAAGATTTGGCCACCAAAACCTATTTTTAACATAATTTCACAAGGGGTAATGACTTCTCATAAACAATTCAATAGTCAATCTAACACATGTATCAATATAAAACTAATACTTGTACTAGTATCTCGACCTCTCATAGCTAATACATGCAATTAACACATCTCAAGCTGATATACCTACAGTTACAATAGAAATCATGCAAATGTGTCACAAAATTAAATATATATGTCCTAAGTTGGCATATGCATATAATATTTGTTGCGAAACAAAATAAATAAGAGGGATTATACATTTTGGCTAGTTCCCTCACTGCCCAATTGCACCTTCTTTTCCTTGCTCCTGTTAGAGCCTTCACCTGTAAAATATAACCACTGGTGGGTCGAGAACTTAATAATCAAATAGTCTAAACAAATACCTTTGTGTAAGAACAATTTATGCGTATATGAAGTGGCATAATAAAACAAGTAACAATTCACATAAATTCTCAAATACAGTTATATTATGATATGTATGATCTATACACCATCTTATACCCTCTTTATGTCTTTCAATTGAATCGGTAGGCTGACAACTTGATAGAACCAAGTCTATACGACTGGACTAGCTCAAACTCACCATTAATAGGAGGCAGCTCCAGCCAATAGTGCCTTCGTCTACTATGAACCACAGATTTTTCCTTGTCCACAAATACTAGGGGTGTCGATGCCCAATCTACCTTATAAAGTACTGAAACTTTAAATAATTAAATTAAGTACCAGGGCTCCACGGTACTAGTATACCATATATATTTCCAAACAATGTCCCAACAACATATTAGGGTGAACTTTCACCCTCACACAATGATTATGCAAACATGCTCAATGTTCCAACATATAATCATAACATATAATTTATCACAATGGCTCATTTCTACTTAAACGATAGAATTTCACTAGTAGTTATAATAAAATAGCATTTACTTTCCAAACATTAAAACATTAAAATAACTTTTCATTCCATTTCACATAACTTCAAAAATCATACTTCGTTTTATTCCTATGCTAGTACTAAATCAAAACATTAACTTTGAAATCTAATATACTACCATCCAAACACACAAAAAGGGATATAGACAATCCAGTTATTTCAACTCTTTTGTCACTAAAGAGGTTATCGTGGTCAACCAACAACTCCATCTACATCCACTAGCACCACAAGACTCGATTAAAGGTTAATCTATAAGATTAAACCCTTAATTGTCAATCCACACACTAATCACCCTATTAATAACAAATTTGGGTACCCATTATGCCCAAAACCTCAATTAGCTCCCACAATTCTTCCAACACACTATATTAATCCTATTTAACATCCCAACACATAAATAATACCATTACATTACCCATATTACTTTTAATCATCCAATTTTACCTACGGTTTGTCCAAACCCTAACCAACAACTCTAAATCATTATATAATCCATAAATATAGGTTTAGAAGCTTGATTTAACTAACTAAAACCTTAACTAAGGTAATGGGTTTAGCCATTATCCAAGAAAAAATTGAATTAAAGCCCCAAAATACACTAATCAGCAGAAAAGTTTGAATATAGGGAGAAGAAGAAGTGTAGGAAGCTTACCTAAAGCTAAATCTAGCTCCAAATATTTCTAAAGTGATCCCAAAGTCAAGCCCTAGTACCCACCAGTTGTTGCTTGTCATCTCTTGGCATTCTCTCTATCCTACTTTTGAGTTTCAATCTGATTTTGTGAATTCATAAAAGAAAATTTTACACATGCACTACTGTGTATTGGCACACCCACTGTAGCGCATGGCACAGAGAATCCCATACTCATTTTGGGCCTTTCTCTATGTCACGGCCCATTCAAACTCTGATCTAGCCCTCTTCTAAGGATGTTCAAGGATCTATTAGCTATATTAGTCTCCTAAAAATATCATTAACCAAATTCACTTAATTTGACTAAAATACCCTTATAAACATTGGAAATTTCCAAAGTTAAATCTGAGATGTTATAGTTACCTCTTAAATGAATTGTACAAAGCTAGTTTTAAATTTTTATACCATAGCAATTGATTTTGAGTTTAATTTTTATGACCATGGTATTTGTCTAAGATTTTTTAGGTAGCAAGTTTAGGTGTTTCAACTTGGATCTCAATTTTATTGAGTGTTATCATAAAGGTTATATTTGCAAAACTTTTCTACCATAGATATCCCTACGTGTTTGAATTAACTCTTTTATTATGGTAAATTTTTCTTGAATTGGTTTTAAGCTATTGTATTATAGTAGAATCCTTTCTACTATGTAGGGACCATTTGGCAATTTCAACTTATAAGTCAAATTTTATTTAACCATAGCAAACCTTTAAAATTAAGTTTTTCACTTTTTATACTATGATTAGTTACTTTCACTGCAGTTGAGCCCTTCTATCATAGTAAGTTGTAACATCCTAAAAATTTATTCTTAAATTTATTAAGTTAATGGAGAGTAATTTGGAAAATTAAGAATAAATGGGTTTGAGGAAGGTTAGAGAGAACTAACAGACTTATTGGATTTGGTATACAACCTTTAGATTAGATTCAGATTTGTATTGGGCCATATAGGCCTAACTAGAGTCACAAATTTGAGCCTACTTTCTCTCCACTATCTACCACATGGCAAATGCATTGTGTGCCATGAAGGATGGCATAAAATTTTGTTAAATATGGATCTCGAACTTGACAGAAACAAAGAAGAAAAAAGATTAATTGTTAGGCCATTTTAGGAAGATTGAGGGCATCTATCTCTAAGGAATCATCTACCCTCTCTTCCTTTTTCTCATTACTCTATTTTTAGAATTAGGGTGTGTAGTGGGGTCATGATTTTTGAACCTATAGGGCATTGGGTTTGAATCTATCAGTTTAAATGAAGCCAATGGGAATTGTTTAAACTTTCTATACCTAGAGATGATGGTTTTATGCATGCTTCTGAGTGGATCCTCATTTATAGACAAAAAATTACATTTATGAGAGGAGCTAAAGTTGTTAGGAGCTATTAATGATGGTAGATGAGTTTAAGAGAGTTGTATAGAGAGAATGGGAGTTAATGTACACCTTGGTTGTGATTAAACCAAAGAGGATGGGATTTTGGTTAGTTAAAGTATAGAATTAGGAAGTTGGAATTGTGATTATGATATTATTAATAATGCTTGTGTTGTTAATTATAGATTAACCACTTTTTACACTATTTGATCTTGGGATAACATTTAACTTTAAATGTTTGAGGTAACTAAGGAAAAATCTAATTCATGTTCATTGCTTGTTGATTGATTGTAAGAATTTGCAAACTTGTTATTAAACATGGAGTTTGGCTTCATAATTATTTTGATATATTTCACATTTTGGAAATGTATGAATGCAAGTATGGCTTGGAAAACTGAGGTTGAGTATTTTGTAGTTAAATAAAATTGTTATGAAATGAGTTGCAAGGATGAAAATGATAACTATCAATGAGGTATTCAAATGAGAAATTTTGTGTTTGTTCTTGATTATGATGAGATTATGTGATGTATGATGAATATTGAATGAAAAATAAGGTGTGAAAATGTGATGAGCATGATGAAAATTTTCTCATTTAAGCAGGCTAGCAGTAAGCATGCTAACATTAAGCATGTGTGTATTGCATGATCATAATTGGTAGGAGTTTGCCTTAAAGGAAATGCAGTGATTGAAATCCATATGGTATAACTACCATTTGAAAACTAGTGGCTAGCTACCATTTAGAAATCTAAGGGACTATAACCTAACTTGTCTCCACTTATTCTTTGAGATTAGTTTAGCATTAATAACACTCCGAGGATTCATAAATGTGGAAAACCATGATTTGAAAGTGAGTGTAGTAACCTTTGTCAATGTAGCTCCTTATGGTTGGTGAGCTTGGGTTAGTCCATTCACACAAATGTAACATCATTTGATTTAATAACACATGGTTTCAGTGGGAGGTATCAAAAGATTATAAGGGAGGTTAATGATCATATATTTCATTGAGTAAATGTCACTTGGTTGATAAATTTGTGACTATGATAATATATGCTGTGAATGTGATTTTTTAATTGTCCACTTTACATTACTATAGTTGAATGACTTGAATGTGAATAGATTAGATAATCTTAATTATTGAGTATTGTACTCGCTCTTTCATTTAAATTTTACAAGCACTAACTCCAAGTAAGACAATGAAAAAGCACCTGAGGCTTAGGAATTATATTCCTACTATAATGCTTCTTACATTATGAGTTTAAATATGTGCAATTTATTTAATATTGCTAACTATGATTTATTTTAGTATATTTGCACCATTCACATGTTTATTTTGATTGGGGGTATTTTAGGCCTTAGGGATAGAGTGTTGTACGTTGAAGCTTATGTATTGGGCTAAATATTGATGCAAGTGCAGTTATGGATAATATGATGTTATGCATATTTTGTAATTTATATTGAGAACCTCCCCTATCTATTTTTAGAAATCATGGGATGAGGATTTATATTGAGATATATGTTGTTCTAGATAGTTGTGGTGTGTTTCGCAAGTTATCTTAAGTCCTTTGAGTTAGGTCTAGGTGTTGGGTATAAGCTTTTAGCATTTGGGTTAAGTTTTGGACACCCTAGTTGTGAAAAAGTGTAAAAAATGACTAGTTTGGGCTTCAATGTCCAACTCTTTGGATTAAAATAATTTGAAAATGAAACCAATGCTATTACTAGTTCACTGAATGAGTTTTTTGTAGACATTTAGATTACGTCAATCAGACATTGGATGGAAATATAGGGCATGCTGGAAGTTTGGCCCCAAAACTGAATTTGACTGTAAAAGTGTTGTCATTTGATTTGTGCAATACACCGTGATGCATGATATAGAGAGCGTTGGCCATGACACATTGTCCCGTCTCATTTTGTTGGAAAATGATATTTTGACTCTAATTTCAAATGTTTTCAAATCTTGTTGGTATCTTGTGTTTTCATATATTTTATACCTTTGATGTAAGCTTGTTTTTGCTTTGATTTAATGTATTTAAATTATCAAACTTGGATCCCATCTTTATCATTAACTCATATTAAATTAGGTTTTGATGTTTTGGGTTTTCAATAAGTTTGAATTACTTGGTTTTAAACTATTCTAGTATGATAAAATCTATTCTACCATAATAGTGTGTATTAAACTTATAAATTAATTTATTTAAGATAATTTAACCATAGTGGACTTTTAAACTAGTCTTTTCCTTTCTATTGTATTTAACCCTTTTATAACTATAGTTAAAGTATTTTGATTATAGAATGGTAAGTTTGGGTTAATCTCATATTACCATAGAGGTTTTGGTTGTGTTGGCGTAACAAGGATGGTATTATATTAGGTAATATACATTAGTTATCTCCCAATTACCATGGTAGAGTTGCATAAATGTGATTACGTATATGACAAATTTTGGAGATATTACACCTAGGCCTCACCAAATCTAAATCCCATTTTAAACTATGTAAATATAGCCAAACAATGATATAGATCAATTATATGTCATCATTAATCACGTTAGTTCCTTTGATTGAATTAGAAAATATTTATGGCCCTATTTAGAATTTAGTATAATGAATAGTAAAGGAAAATTGAGAGAGAAGCAATGTTTCTATCTTGAAATGGAAAGAATGTAGAATTCGTGCATGGTTTTTAAAAGGCGTAGTTTCTACAGTTAGAGAGATGAGACGTTATTGTGCTCTTTGAAATTAAGGGCGGAAAAGGAAAAATCGAAAGTGCCACCCTCAAATCAAATTGTTTACTTTTCATTTTGTCAAAAATTTGTTTAACAAAGTTCCATTTATCAAAAGTCAATTACATCATTTGGTAAAAAATAATTGTTATAGTGAGATTTATATTTAGATATATTTTTAAAAAAATTAATTTAATAAATTGAAAGGCAAAGGGACAAATGGGTGCCTATAAAGTTATTTTTTTTTATATATTTGTGATCAAACATTTAAATTTTAAACCCACAATATAATGGTTAAAGTATGTGAGTTTTAACGGTTTAGTCACAAATGCATCAACTAAATTAATTTTATAAGAACTTAAATATTTTTCCTCACTTTAGGCTTGTTAATACTCCATGCTGATATGTTTTAGATATCTTTATCCTTTTATCCTAAATTGAAAGTTGTTAGGAAAATAACTCAAACTATTTTTCACTATTAAAAAGCAATTGGAAGTCATTCAAAAACTAAAATAATTTTTGAAAAGTAATTCAAATAAGCTTTTGGCAAATGAATTTTTTTAAAACATTGTAAATGGCTTTGTATGATGAAAAAATTATTCAGACAACTTTCGACCCTTATGCAATATTCTCTAATACAAAAATAGATTTTCCATTATCTTTTAATGTTAGTTATAAAAAAAAAACATGATAAAAAAAGGTGGTGGCTCATTCATAAATTAGTAAAACACTTTCAATGTCTTTTTCATGTCGGTTACATAACCAACATGAAAACACTACAGCATTTTTTACTTTAGATGACAGTTTTATTTATAACAATTTTAAAAGTATTGTCTAATATGGTCACAAGCAATAGTTTTATATATTGCTATTGATCCCCTATTTTAAGCAACACATTTTTAACAACATTTAAAAAATGTTCTTTAAAGTATAATAGGTAACAGTTTTTAAGTGTTGAAATAAAATTTTTAAATAGGCAACATAAAAACATGTTGCTTATAAAAGTTCTTTAATGGCAACATTTCAAAATTCTTTCCTACTCTAATAGGCAACCTAAAAAATAAATAAATAACTATTTCCTATAGATATTCTTTCTAGCAACATTTAAAAATGGATGCTTGTTATTTTTCTATACATAAAAATTCATTTGTGATTGATTTGTGTAATTTTTATATACACTTTTATTTATTTATTCTCTTAATTTTTCAATTTATTATCTGGATTAATTAAAAAAATTAATTTAACAATTATTTACATATATATATATATATATATATAATGTTTTGTATTATAATATCAATAAATCAACTTAGAGGAGTGATTAAAGTCACTCCTTTCTCTCAAGAGGTTTAATGTTCAAATCTTAGATAGGGAAGAAAATATTGATCTTTGACTTTTTAACTATTTTGCAATAACTTTTAAATGTTGCCTATTTTATGTAATAAACAACATTTTAAAACTATTACAACAGGTCTCTCAAAAATTATTGTCTATTCTCATAGTTTTAGGCAACAACTTTTCAAATTGTGTGACGAAAGATAAGAAAATGTTACTCAAAATAATAGGCAATACTCAAGTTGAAAACATTTAAAAACTGTTGTCTATACCTTTAGGTAATATTTTTTAAGCCTATAGCAATATTCTTGAACTGTTCCAATATAATAAAAATGTTGTAGTGAAAGTTTGATTTTTCACTATAGCTTTTTTTGTTTCCCTCCAAAAATCAATATAAAAAGTCTAAAATAATTAATATAAAAAGTTTTTCCTGCAATAGTGATTTGCTAGGCATAAAAATATTTTCTAGTAAGGAAATAAAAAATATGCCTGTCCCATTTTTAAATATATTTCTCATTTTCTAAAACAAAACATTTATCCATATACCAAACATGTAATTAATTTGTTGGTTAAAAGTAAATTAACTCCTAAACTATAAGTCCAAGAGTGTTGGGACTCTAAACTTATTTTTTATATAATATTTCTTTTTAACTTTTAAAAATGGTGCAATTTAAACCCTAACATTAATAAAAGTTAATTTTAATTTTTAATTAATCAAAAAATGACTTTAAAAATTACAGAAAAGGAAAAAAATTACAGTAAGTGACTCAAAAATGATGGATAAGGACCTGAAAATTTACAAAAAAAAAAGACTAAGAAAATTTTATTAGTCCTTTTATATAATTTTTAAGATATTTTTCCGTCATTTCCTTGTCTATTAATGGTTAAAGTTAACCTTTCTAAATGGTAAGATGAAATTACATTATTTTCAAAAGTTAAAAAGAAATATTATATAAAAAATGAGTTTAGAATTCTAGATACTTTTAAACTTATAATTTAAATTCAAATTTACTCTTTTACCCTAGTTTTTTTTAATCTCTCTTTTTCCCTTATTCTACCCAATATGACCCGCTCAGTTGTTTTATTATCACATTACCCCCCCCCCCAAAAAAAAGAAAACGAAAAAACAAAAGAAAACACACACACATTCTGTATTTATCTTCATTTCATTAAACATATTTCGTAAGCCAAACGAACGCTAAGGCAGTCCTGTATGATAAAAAGAGGATCCTCTGCAGTTACTACATGCATGACCGCAAAATTAACTATTATTTTTCACTCTTGGTTTGAATGAAGAAAGGGATTGGATGAAGTGAAAGTTGCAAATTATATGCATGATAACTACCAAAATTGTTTCAATGTTACATCAAGAGGTTAAAGTTGTACAATCATTTAGGCCTAAGGTGTTTCTTTATATCTAATGCGATGGCTATATCAGGAAGCATTCGTTAATAATGATCCATATATGGTGATTAGAAGTTGAAGCGTACAACAACATACGTGCAATTTAAGCATTCTCAAATCAGTGGCATCTCTTGGCTATAATAAGGGGAAATTTTCAGTTGGTCCCACCATAAAAGCGTCATTTGCCCTCCTAAAAATATTGCTCTTGCATCACTCTTAAGGTTTTTTTTTTTTTAATTTCAGTTTTCATGCCTAAATACTCATTCAATCAAGAAAGTTAATGTTATTTGTATTATTGATTTTATAGGAGATAGAGATATCAATTTGAGCCACTAATAAAAATGTTGGTTCATATTATGTAAATATAAGAATATATTAAATATTATACAATATTTTTTCAACTTATCAAATAACATATTCATCTTTTTTTCTAAAATATATTAAGGTCATATTCTTTAATTTTTAATTTCTACTCATTCACACTCAAAGTAACACTTCTTAATAAAATTTAAAAAATATATTTAATTATTTGTATTGAAAATCTTTATTCTGAAAGACTATGATTCTTTTCATCAAAAAAGAGAGTCAAAGTATGATATTAATAGCTACCCCTTTCATTTTAATTATAAGACATTTTTAGGTAAAATTACACATGCTAAGAAAACTTATTAAATACACTTTACAAATTTTTTTAAGACAAAAATACAAATTTGCTAAAAATGCCTATCATTTAATATTCTATTGGTCAAAGAATATTAAAAAGAAAAAAATATAATGGGAAGATTTGTAACATCCTCCTACTTCAGGAAGTCCTTAGAATTATTTTTGGGCTTAAAAATAGAACAAGGTCAAGTTTAAGCTAAATTAAGACAATTTGGAATTAAAAAAATCGTAACATTTTAAATTTTGGGATTTAATTAATATTAGGAAGAAATTATCCCATGATAATTTGAATTCACCATATAATTATTTGAATGAGGAAAATTTACTTAAAATGAGATAAATATTGTTTGTGTGAAAATTTAGAATTTGATATTGATTGATTGTATAATTTAACTATGATGATAGTGTAAATATGATATATGGTGTAAAATTTGATTCTAATGTGAGGACTCAAATATACCTACTTTGGATTATAGTTCATGGTTATTGAACATTACTGAATAATTATGCAATAAATGAAATTGTGATTAATTTTGGAATATATTAGAATTATTCTGTTCATGAGGTGGCTACAAGTTGTGGGATAAAACAGATGAAATAAAGTAGGATCGTGATCACGCATTTGCCCCCATGTGGCAAGCATGGAGTGGCCTTATTATGTGCTTGAGCTACCCTATTCCTTTGACCAAGGTTGTGATAAGCTCGATACTTTTTTGGGCATCCTTTTACTCGAAGTGGGAAGCTAGAGCTTTATATGGAGTAAGGAGGCCTTTAGCTAGGCATTAGCTCCTTTCACTTGAGGCTTCAGCCTGAGGAAATAAGAAGGAATTTAATACGAAATAACATGGACTTTTGTTCTATTACTATTGTCTTTCAAATAGTTGATACTTTTTGACTATAATATTGGTTTGACATCATTGATTTTCTTTAGATAGTATATACTTCAATTATTCGAAGGTTGATGGATTCGCACATTTTTTATTTGAATTCTTGTGTTATATGAATGAAACTTTTTTGGCAGGCTTGTGTTATATGTGAGATAGTCATATATTAGATAAAATATTTTCAAGCATACTAGTTAATAGATATTTATTGTTGCATTGAATTTATATATACTTGGAATTTTTTTTGTGATGATAATTAATGTGAAATAAAACGCTTGTGAAAACCTATTGGACCGAGTCATCTACTGATTGTAGATACACTATAAACTCTAAGAGGTTACTAAAATATTGTCTCACCCCTTTCTTAATTGTTGCAGGAACTAATAGCGGAGCTTAGGTGTAATGTTCTAAACTTTTGAACCAATTTTTCGTAGACTAACTATTCTTTAATTGAAATCAGTTATTAAACATTTACCATGCTAATTAAAGAGTTACCATGATAAAAAATAGTCAACCTAATTAATTAGAATTCCTACCATGATAATTAAGAATTAAATTGCCTTTCACAAAGCTTACCATGATAAAAAGAGTTTTTTAATATAAAATATTTTTTTAAAAGACTGCCATGGTAGAAAAAGGATCTACCATGGTAAAAAAGTATTCATCATAACAAATAGTTCTATCATGGTAAATAAGAAATACGCGTGCTAAAGTATACTAATGAGAATCTAATTTAAAAAAAACAAATGTGAAAAATCTAATAAATGATTAAAAATAGTAGTTTAAAATGAAGTGTGGATCTCAAGCACTACTACAGAATATATCTTTAGGAGCGGATATTTAGGAGCGCTTATTTAAAAAGCGCTCTAAAATGTGAATGCGGAATTTACCGGAGCGCTTTTCTAAATAAACGCTCCTGTATGTCAGGGCTTCTTAATAAGATAACGCTCCTAATTAATATAAATAAAATATTGTAAAAAATTTAAAAAGACCTTCAGGAGCGCTCGTAGTTAAGTGCTCCAAAAGACTATCTTTCGAAACGCTCTTTTAATGAGCGCTCTGCAAGAGTTGATCTTCCGGAGCGCTTGTCAAAGAGCGCCCCGAAAGAGAGATCTTCCGGAGCGTTCTTTGGTGAGTGCTCCGGAAGATCACCTCTTCCGGAGCGCTCTTTGACGAAAACAGTTATTAGAAATAACTTATTGGTATAACTATGTGATCAAAGTATATATCACAACCATTACCATATAACTTTTGTAATTTTGTAATATCTTCTAAGCAATGATATGCTTTGTAACACCCATAATGAGTCCACACAAGATTAACAAAAGTTCAATAATTGTTTGCCTCAAAAATAGTTATAGGATGTACACTTGTTACACATCTTTATTGACTACTAATACTTCCAAGAAAATTTAACAATGTCATAAATATTTCAAAATGCAAGCAAGACCATGAAAGATAAACATGATCCTCATGGTAGAGTATAATATTTAAAATCTAAAGTCATGAGGGACAGATATAATCCTTATAACAATATATATATATATATATAATTAGTCTAAAGTGGAGTCTACATGTTTAACAAAAACTTAAAACATTCTGGGTTGGCAAAGTATACATTATATAACTAAAGTGAAGAGACGACATCATAGGGATGGTGTCTCATACACTAACTTATGACTCTAGTGCTCCTTTAGCTATACCTGCTCTTATTAAAATATTAACCATAGGAGATAAGACTTAAAAATCCTAATAATCAAATTAATATGTAATAATGTATGTGAGGTAGTTAATCATGAGATTGGTCAGTGGGCATGTTATAACATATATCATAATTATATGATAGTCAATCAATTGAATGAAAACAATTTATGCATGCATCACCTTATTTCCCTTCATCTCCATGCCAGGAACTGAGTCACCTAGCCAAAAGTAGATCGGGGCAAATTAATAGCTATTCATTAGATTAAATGAGGGCTTACCATGTAGTAACTTAACTAGATAAAGATCCTTACCAAACAATTTTTAATATATTCCAAGAAGTCATACATTTATAAAACTGAATAAAAACATAACCAAACAATATTCATACTTCTAAATAATAGTATTTCAACATAATACACAAAATTTTGCACCCATCGCCTGGCAATAATTTCTGAACAAAACATATTATTTTTGAACAATTATGATTTTTCAAATAACAAAATGAACACACAATCAAATGCACATACATACTTCGCATTAATAATAGTTACCTTATATTCTGGACAACAAATTTCCCTTTACAAAACCACTTCTTCTCTACTTCCTTGGTGAATAAAATCTACCCAACCATTTAATAATATATAATATTAATTTCATAATTAGCAACAATAATTAACTCTAATCATATAGTTAGGAGTCTAGGCCTAACCCACATTTAGTACTAAATTAAGGTTAATACTCAATTTAATCCTTCCAAAAATTCCTTTTAATATCCTCTTACACTGATAGGCTCAAAGTAAACTTGAAATCAATTTCAACATTAAGATTTAGTCATCACATATTCAAAAACTCATCCAAAAATATCTTCAAAAGTAAAAAAAAAAAAATTGTCCTCAAATATTAAATCATCATTGTAACACCTTAGTATCTATACTCAAATAAACAACTAGGCATCATAAAATATTCCAAAAATTTGAATTAACCCTCATATTAAACATTAAAAGCCTTGGGTTTCACCCAAAGTTTTTAAATTCATAATCCAACCTCAAAAAAATATTCCATAACATTTATTAGATTTCCAATAACCTCATTAACCAAAATAAATCCTCATATGATCAGATTATATATTCTATAGGGAGAACCCTAATATGAAAACCAACCTCAATATAAAAAAAATCAAAAACTAAAAGAAAGAAATAGATAATAAAAATTTTAAGATACTTAAATAGTCTTAAAAATTTAAAATCTCACACAAAATATCACATTATGAAGTTTTGAAACAAAAATCACTACTTGGCTCTTTCCCGTGCTCACTTTGTCTCTCCCTCCTTGTTAAAGAGTGAGGAAGAGAGAAAAGGGGTGGGTGGTTTTGAAACGTGAGTATAGGTCCCACAGTAAATTTTTCTATTTTTTCTTTATTACTCTCTCAATCGCCACTCCCTTCTTCTCTTCTTTCCTTTATTATTATTATCATCATCATCTTCTCCCCCCTCCCCCCAAAATCCTTTTTTTTTTTAAATTTAAGTCAACTTACCTGTGCCACTTCCTTTCCATTTTTTTTTTGCACTAATAATATTTTTTTATTAATCATATTCCTAATTTATTTGTATTCCACTTGCTTCCAAAAATCATGTACCATGGTATTATAAATTCTCAAATTATCTTTCATAGTTTTTTAAGACTCTCAAAAATCCCAACAACTAAAAATTTAATTTCTATATTTTCTCAAATATAATTTTAATAATATTTATTTAATTAGAAGCATTCAAGTGTAAAAGTAATTCATATAGTTTAATTAAATCCTCCTTAATCTTATTAACTCTATTTTTTTCAAAATTATGTATTGGAATTAAGACATTAAAATTTAGCTCGGATAATTACATGATAATTTTTAATTATCATAGAATATTTCCTCATATTACTTAACTTTCAAAAATAAAAATTGGAATGTTAAATGATGAAAGGGAACAAACTCAGAGACTACCAACTTCGTGAGAAGTATGAAGAAGCTTGTTGCCACACCTAGGACCATCTAACTTAGACATTTTTTTTATTGAATTGATATTTCTTTCCGTATTGGACTGCATTATTCTTTTAGTCTCTGGGTCCCAAGTTGAGGGAATTTGACTGGAGGCATAAGTGTATATTTTTATTTATTTTTGTTACTATTTATCATTTCCTTTATCATTTATTTAAATTATAATTGCAGAGTTATTCATTTCCTACTGATAGGCTGCACAAAGGAGTTTGCTCCTTTACTTTTATAGTAGACGTGGATAGTTAATTGATTGTAAATTTATTAAGGAGTCTATACTTTTAGCCTTTTCTGCTATGGTAACCTTAAATGTCATATGAAAAACTTTCTACCATAATAGGGGCTCATGTTAGTAAATTAGGCTTGCTCTAAATATTATGCTAGAAGTAAGGGTAGTTTTTCTTTCTATCATGATAGTTAGGTTGTTTATTTTCTACCGTGGTAGGTAAATATTTTACTATCATAGTAGAATATGGTTAAGTGTGAATTTTTCGGTTGGGGTTGTTTCATGAGTAATGTTGGCAAAGTATTATTAATAAAATCTTAGTTTTTATTAAAGTATTTTACATTTTAAGATATCAAATCTCTCTCAAAAGTGTATTATTATTTGGGACAGGCAGTACTAATTCTATCATTTACAATGTAATTTTTTCCTTATATTAAGATATCTTTATTTTTAGCTATTATAATTTTATAGCTGTTTTATTGTTTCTTAATTATTTAATTTTTGATGATTTAATTTTTATTAATTTAATAAATAATTACAATTATATTGCAATTTATTAATATTTATTTTATATAAAATTTGCCCCAGCAACAAAATTTCTTGGGTCCTGGTCTTGATAATGTTGACCCTTGCTTCTCAAGGTGTACTCTCTTAGTCTTATTTATCTCATTTATTTCACTTCAAGATTTTGTTTGGAATGTAAAGAAAATAGAGGCGATAGAAAATTATGGGAGAAAACTAGAGGAAGATAAAAGACATTTTTCACCCTTATTTTTTTTTTCTAATCTCTCTTAGAGAAAGAAAAAATTAAAGAAAAACATTTTATGTCATGCATTTTTCTCCTGCTTTTCTTTTCTAATTTTCTCTATTCTTTATTTTTCCCCTATTTCAAACGGAGGTAAGAAAAAGTAGAACAAGAAATATATCAGTATATATTTATATGATATTTGGAAATAAGGTATATTCTTAAGGGCTTCTTATGCTTATTTATATTTGATGATATTAATTTCATTTAACGATTCAAGAGAGAGAATAATTATAACTGTTACCAGAAAACTCGAAATTTTATGTATAATTTTTCTTTAAAAAAATAATTTCCAAAAGACAAAGTAGACATAATAAGATAATGTTGACATTTTTGAATTATATGTGGCTCATATGATACCATACCACATCAAAGGGATACATAGGACATTTATGGTATGAAAAATATTAGAAATATTAGAATATGGGTCTGTTTTTATTATATATATATATATATATATATATAAAGTTTGAAGTAAGCCGAAATTTTTTCCCTATATATAGAAGGACAAGATATATAGACTATCATTGGTCATATAAAATGCGAAAGGCCAAAGCAGATAAAATTGTTTATTTATTTTTTAAATAAAAAGTGGGCAACAGTTAACATATATAAACCTGCTCTATGCCTGCCACCCGCCCCAACTGCTCTATGCCATAATTTTATCAGATGGGTGGCCTCGCGAGAAAGCAAAAATCTCGTTTATTTTTTTTTTCTTTTAATTCTTTTTTAAATGACCAGTAGAAGTCTCATGTTGTCACGTTTAAGATCCCAAGTTTGCAAAATCCATTGGTTAAAAAAAATTTCAAAATCCAAAGTCTTTTTAGTCACATACAATTATTTTTTTATTAAAAGCATTCCTATTCAAAACATGTATACTGAATATAAACATATTAAACCTTGATTTGTCACTTTATACTAAATATAGACATATTGAATCTTGATTCAGTCTTTTCAATTAATCTCATTAGTACAAAATATGAACTCTAAAGCATCACTATTGCTTTTTTGCATAAAAAGATAATCCTTATATGAATGCTTTTATGTCAAAATACATTCGATTATTTACTTGATTTTCAATATAAACATATTGTAGAATATTTGTTTACTTATATACTTTTGATTTTCTTATTTGCTAGAATTTTAAATTTGAGTCATAACCACTAAGACAAATTAATTCGATTAGTAAGAATTTAGCCCATAACTCATAAAATTATAAGATCAAATCTTACTACTAATATGAGGATCTTGTTAGTGGCCATTTATAAGTACTTTTGCAAGCATTTTTTTAAATCTAGAGGCATGCTCTAACTTTAGTAAGTCCCCAAAACTCAATTCACTTAAATTTTTTGTATAAAGAACAATCTCCAATACATAATTTAAAGAAGCAACAACTATAAAATACTATATCCTTTCATAGAAACTATCCCTCAATTGGTTTTGTGAGAAAAAAATAGAGTTAGTTTTATTATTATTATTATTATTATTATTTTGCATTGTGTTGTTATTGGTCCGTAGGCTATATAGGCAGATCCAATAGGTCATGTATTGTTGAGTCAGTTAATAAAATGTTATTTTATTCTTTCAAGGGTTTCCATTTCTCCAAATTAACATGGTGACAAAGCAAGTCCAGTGTCTCCCAACCAAAAGAATCATCCTGAGTCCACAAAGGTTAATCAAGAACCCAGAGAATCAGCTTGAGTCCACATGGGTTATCCAAGAACGACGTCGTCCTTCACCAAAGAATAGATGGACGACGCTGCTTGAACAACATAGAGGTTACTAACCATTCTCATTGAAACAATATAGTTTGTTTGTGTGTGTCGATTATCAACAGAAGAAGTCTTGCACAATTTTAAGGCTTTCTTTAATTTTTAGTCTTTGCGAAAGAAACCCTTACTGCTTCATCACCTTCATTTGCTCATCTCTCCTTCTGATCATCACATCTTTGAAAGCCACCATGGCCGATGAACTAAAGCTATCACTCGCCTGCGAGCTCAATCATCGCTTCTGTCTCCATCCATCATACACACAAATGTCAACCCTTGTCCCACAAGTTCTCACCGGCTCTAATAATTACACAATTTAGAGTCGAGGGATTCATTTGATGATTCTTGGGAAGAACAAATTGGGCTTCATCAATGGTTCTTGCACTCATCATCTTCTCAGATAATGCACATCTCATCTAGAATGATTTAGGAGAAATATTTCACAAGACCAATGGAACAAGAATTTACTCTTGCTAGACATTATGGCTTGTGATATTATATTTAACTTAAGTTTTGATGATGACAAATATAGATGAGTTAATTATACTCATACCTAATTGTTTTCATATATATATATATATATATATAGTTAACCATGACTGTGAAACAAGTGCTTTAAAATATTCTTATATATGTTGTTCCATATTACACATGAGATTTAGAAAAATGAGTTGAGTAGACAAAAGTTATTTTACACTACTATATTTTTTCTTATCTTAAAGTAATTCTATGTCCAAGAGTATTCAAAGTATTATCTTTTATATATTGGATATAAGGCTTTTCATATGTATAGTACCATAATCTTCATATCTATAATTATTTACATATTAATACTTAGACTAACCATTTTATTCATGATATATCATTTAAGATTGTCTAAAGTAGAGGTGAGAGTGAGAATGAAGAGGAAAAAATCAAAGTCATCATTACATGCCACACTCAAAATGGGAGAATATAAAGAGAAGGATAATCCAAGAAGAGCTTAAAAAGAATAAAAACTTTCATACAAACTCAGATGCATCTTGGAAGCCTTGGACTTGATAGTTATAATATCATTAGGCTAGAAGTTTTTATGTTAAACTCATTGATTTAGATATGCAATATTAGCTCAAGCTATTTTAAATCAAATAATACATTTTAGCTCTTAAGAGAAAGAGTATGATATGTTTTTCTAAAATCATATTTTTCACCTTTGATCATATATATCTCACAAGATTTTTCATGTTTTAATTACAAACTCCATAAATTTTTCAAATTTATTTTATTTACTCAAAAAGAAATTAAGTTGAAAAAGTTATGAATACTTGAAATTTAAGCTTTAAAATGAGAATTGTGCAGAAAATCAGATTTGACCTTTGGTCATGTTTTTAGCCATATCTCTCACCATATAAATCATTTTAATATGAAACATATCTCATTTGAAAGTAGACTTTGACAGCTTTTCAATGATAATTTATTTATTTAAAATGGAATTCTAAGAAATACATGAATTTTAAAAGTTGAGCATTAAGATATTGATTATGCACAATATTTAGGGTTGATCTTCATTCACTCTTTTGATCATATCTCAAAATTTACATTGAATTTTATCTAAAACTTATTTTAATGTAAGCTAGACTTCAAGAGCTTTCCAAAAATGTATAATTTGTTAGATTTGGAGTTATATTGAATGACTTATAGCCTTATGAAGTTCTATGGAGTGGAACCCTCCAAATCACGCGTGAATGAAAATGTCACACATGCGTGAATCATCCTTAAAATGCTTCAGTGTCCAATTCAAAGGTGAATCATTTTTTATCCACATGTAATTTGTCACCCGTGTAATATTACATGAAGTTTCAAGTGTGATTTGTCATGTTTCAAGCATGATTTGTCACTTGTGCATTATCACATGATGTTTTAAGCATGATTTGTTAGCTGTGCATGTGAAATGTCAATTTCAAGCATGAATGAGTTTTGTTCCATATGAAAAACGTCACCAACAGCTATAATCACTATAGAACGACTATAAACGGTCATATTATGTCTCCAATACCTATTTTACTTTATAGGCTATAAATATAACATTCTAAGCATTTCTTAAAGAGGGGATTAAGCTCAAAACTCATCAAGCTATGAAATTTATGTTCATGGTGCTCTTATTATATGAAAATCATTGTTCTTGAGCTAATTTCATATATATCTTCATTATTTGAGTATTAAAGCTTCATTGTACTCATTATTACTCTTAGAGAGAGTTTTAACTGAGTAATTTGCATATTTAAAATTATTGTAAAGGTGAGGGAGAGATTTTTCTTATAATTAAGAGAGGTTATTCTTTTGAAAAAAGAAGCCCACTAGTAAAGTGAGTTGCTATGAAGGCTTACAAGTGTTCAAACTAAACTCGTGATTGTATTGTGGTAGCAAGCACCCACTTAAGTTTATGTTATAGTAGAGAAATCTTAAGTAGTTGCTTGGGGACTAAACGTAGGCTTAAGTGATAAAGCTGAGCCAAGATAAATCATAGTTTGCACTCTCTCTTCCCTCAACTCTATATTTCTAGCAAACCTTAATTAATGCTATATTTAGTGTACAAAATTGAATCTGATATAGGTAGATGCTCTTAAAACTTCCTCTTATAAATTGATTTTATACATATTGAGCTTGTGAAAATTACTTTAGTATTCTTGCAGTTAATGCCTAGAATTTGAATTTGCTTAAACTTTTCCTTACACAGTTTTTTTGAAAAAGTTTTGAAACAACTGAAAATTCCTTAAACACCCAATTCACCCCCACTTAGGTGTGTTGCCATATCTAACAACTCTCTTTATAGAGCCTTATCAAGTTATGTGCAGGGGTCACTTAGTGTTTCTAGGTATTATATTTGACTGAAAGAATTATTGGATGAGTATAGTATACTCATGCTGTAATGTTTACCTTGACATTACCAGAACAAAACACACAATACTATCATGATAACTAGGATTAATCAAATCCTTATATTAGGTTACCATAATAGATAAAGGATTTTAAAAATTAAAATTTTAATAATTAGGATCCTAAGAAACCCTGTTTAAAAAAATATTTGAGCTCAAATAATAGTTTAAAACATACATGCATAAAGAATTAATGGAAGCATGACAAGTGAAAATATCACAAACATACATCAAATGAGGGCAAATTGGACAAGGTTCAAAGTGCACTATCCCCCACGATAGATGATACAAAGGGGGAACCCCTTTGCTATGTAATGTGACATGGTGCGTACCTCTAATGTTAGATAGTATTTTAGTACCAATTTTCAGGATGTGCCTTTTCACCATTTCACATCTAATTTGAGCGATTTAAGTATTCATACAAAGTTATTTGAGCCATCTATCTATGGGCAAAAAGATACTTTTCTAATTTTGGGCCTTACTTAATGCTCGATCTTCTTGATAGCCTACTTTCAAGGTTTCTAATGATCTAATAATCTCATTAGTAGTTTGAAAACATCATTGATATAACTTCTAAAAAATAGGGTATATATAATGCCTTATAGTCAATGGTTATAAGAAAAAAATATTGAATAAAAAAGGCAGGATTTCAAAAAGCAAATATTTAGCTGTTAAAGATATAACCATTGAATAAATTTATATATATTCAATGGTTAAATACAAAAATCATTCAGCAAATGCTTTAAAAAAGTGCCTAATGATATCACTCTATTATTCAACAATTCCTTAAAAGCAACTGTTGAATAAACCATCAGAATATTCAATGGTTAAATTAAACAATCGTTGAGTAAATGCTTCAAAAACAACCTTATAATGTCATCAGATTATTCAATGGTTCCTTAATAAGAACTATTGAATAAACGTTTAGAATATTTAATGGTTTCTATTAAGGAACCGTTGAATAAATATTTATTCAATGGTTCTATTATAGAACTGTTGAATAATATCATTTAAATTGACTTTCGGTCTTGCTAAGTCGTTACTCTTCAGACACTTAAAACTTCATTTTTCTCTGCAAAACCAAATACCCACTATCGAATCTCCTTCCCTAAGTACCAAGTCTATATTTCTGGCCAAACCCTTCCATATTCCACCGTTGGAATGCTGTTACTTGCCTTCATTGTCATTTTCATCTTTTGCTGCGTGGTGTGCAAACACTTAAGTGCTTTGTTACATTCCTCTTCCTTCTTCCTCTTCCTTTCCTCTCTCTTCCTAACTTCATCTTCCTCTTCCATTCCAATTGCTAGGTTCGTGGTTCATCTCCATTCTACCGTGGTTCCTTACGTTCATGGGTTACATTGAAAAACAATAAAAAAGGTTATTTTTTTAAGAAATTGTATAAAATTTAAGTATTTTATTTGAACCTAGATTGAATGGATTATGATTATTTAAAGTGGGGATAATTTCATATACAATGTACTTGAATTTTGGTTGCTCAAAAATGCTTTGTGTCTACTGCCAATCCTAAATTTGAATGTGAAATTGTTAAATGTGATTGATTGAGTGATTTTTAATATAAATTTATTGTTATTTTAATGTTCAATTTTTAAAAGAGGGCAGTAAGCCTGGGAAATGCTTAGTTTATACTGTTATGTTGTTGATTTTTTTAAAATTTTAGTCTTGCAAATATGACCATTGTTAAAGTTGTTTTATGATTTGGAGGGAGTTTAATTATACTTCTATCTTGTTTCTTGAATTAGTATAAAATTTTGTAGGTTAAAATAGTGTAAAGGGCATAATGCCTGGGGAGTACTCATTTGAAATTGTTATGTTGCTGATTTTTTTTAATTTTAATTTTTCCTTTGAGAAGAACAAACATAAAAGTAGTTGAAGTTGTTGAAGTAATTAAACTCGTGAATTATTGAAAACTTTCCTATCTTTACCATCTTTCTTAAATAAGGGCATTATGGATAAAGAATGGATGTCTGCCAATTGCCTATCTAAAGAATATTAGGATGGGGTGAAAAATTTGTTAAGTTTGTGGTAAATAACGCAAAAAACCATGAGTGAATTGTTTGTCCTTGTTTAACTTGTGGCAATGTGAAGTTAGTTTCTCCTGAGAGATATAAACTTTACTTATTTAAGTATGGAATTGATCAGAGTTACAAGTATTGGGTAAAGCATGGAGAGACACCCAAAGATATGAATAATAGTAGCTGAGGGTATATAAATAGTTTTTCATCATCACTACCTTTTAATATAAATGCAAATGAGACCAACTTCCTTGAAGAATTGGTTGATGCGATGGAAGAAAAACTCTAGAATTTTCTAGAGAAGTTAGAAAGGTTGAAAACTAATGCGAAGACACCTTTGTATAAGAGTCGTACTGGGTTCACTTTATAGTCCACTGTGTTAGAATTGTACAACTTAAAAGCAACAAGTAGGTAGAGTGATACAAGTTTTTCAAGCTTGCTCTCTCTAATCAAACTAATGCTACTAAAGAATAATAAGCTTTTAAGTTGGCTATATGATGTAAAGAAGGTGTTACACATAGTTGGCTCAAGCTATAAGAAGATGCATGCTTACCCTAACGATTGTATTTTGTTTAGGAATGAATATGAAGAGCTAACCCACTATCCTAAGTGTGAGACATCACATTACAAGCAAAATAGGAATAGTCTGGAGAAGGCAATGTGGTATCTTCCTATTATTCCAAGATTTAGATGTTTGTATAGCATACTTCAAGAGGCAAAGAATTTAATGTGGCATATAGATGAAAGGATTAAAGATGATAAGATTCAGCATCTAATTAATTCTCCTAAATAGATAAGGTTTGATCAGAAGTACCTTGAGTTCAGAAAAGAAGATAAAAACCTGCACCTCGCATTATCTACTGATGGGATGAACCCACATGGTATGCAAAGTAGTACCTATAGTACATGACCTGTGATGATAGTCATTTATAACCTTCCTCCTTAGCTTTGCATGAAGTAAAAATATATGATGCTATCCTTGCTAATATCGAGGCCCAAGCAATCCAAGAATGATACATATAACCATTGATTGAAGACTTAAAGCTGTTATGGGAGATGAGTGTGGAGGTATATGATGCCTACAAAGAAGAGATGTTTAATTTGAGAACTATGCTTTTTGGTACAATTAATGACTTTTTGGCATATGGTAATCTATCAGGGCATAGTATTAAAGGACAACTTGGATGTCCTATTTGTGAAGAAGAAACATGTTCAATGAGATTACAACATGGTATGAAGAATGTATACCTTAGGCATCGCAGATGGTTAGGTGACAAACATCGATATTGTCGGTGGAAAAAGTCTTTTGAAGGAAAAATAGAAGAAAAGAGGCCACTAAAGTAGTTTATTGGTAAGGAATTCTTTCAAAAGATAGAAGACCTTGATATTAAATTTGGTAAACTGTGTGTGAAGCATGTTGGAACAGTGGAAGAAAAGATCAATTTTCTTTGAGTTGCCATATTGGAAGACCTTGAATGTATGAAACTTCCTTGATTTGATGCATATTAAGAAAAATGTGTGTGATAGTCTTGTTGGGACGTTGCTTCATATTTTAGGAAAGATGAACGATGGCATTAATACAAGGTTAGACATGGTTAAAATGGGCATAAGAGAAGAATTGGTATTACAAGAGAAGGGAACTCGCACATTTCTTCTAGTAGCAGCTCACACATTGTTTAGAAAAGAAAAGAAAAGTTTATATGAGTTTCTTGCTATAGTCAAGGTTCTAAATGGCTGCTCTTCAAATGTTAGATACCTTGTCTCAATGAAGGACCTAAAGTTAAAGGGTTTAAAGACTCATGATTGCCATATTTTAATGGAGAATTTTATTCTGGTGGCTATATGTGGTATTTTACCCGATATGTGCGAGGTATAGTCAAAAAGTTATGTTACTTCTTTAGGTGCCTTTATAGTAAAGTAATTAATCCAGACAAGTTACTAAAGTTGCAAAGTTGAATTGTGCAAGCATTATATGAGTTGGAGATGTTTTTCCCTCCTATATTTTTTAATATCATGGTCTACTTAACCGTTTACTTGGTTAGGGAGGTACAGTTATGGGCCCTACTTATTTGAGGTAGATATACCCTTTTGAGCATAATATGAAAGTATTGAAAGGGTATGTGAAAAGTCAGAGTCGACCAGAAGGTTGCATTATTAAATGATATATTAATGAAGAGGTTATTCACTTCTGCGGTCAATACTTAAAGAATTCAAGGGATGTTCATGATGAAGCTACAGAATGGACAATAGGAAGAAAAGTTATCATTATCTCAAGTGACCAATGAGAAAAAGTACACCTTTTTATGCTGTATAACTCTCTAAAGATTGATGAGTATGCAAAAATTCACAAGGCAGAGCTAAAAAGGTAGCACCATCATCAATTAGAGAGTTGGATTATCAAACTGCATAATAAACAATTCATTCGCTGGTTGAAAGAGCATATCAAAGAAAAGTACAATGTCGATCCTAATTCAGTTCCTGATAGATTAAGATGGCAAGCACAAGGTCTGAGTAAACATGTCTTCTCTTGCACTGGCTATACCAACAATGGGTACAAGATCTACGTAAAGTAGAATGATAATGAAGTACGATGTAAAATAGTAGTGTATCCACCATAGGTGATAGCATGCACATTTTCAGTGCGAAAGATAAAAAACCTATTTACGCAAAAATGCATTACTTCGGGGTAATTAAGCACATATGGGAGTTAAATTGCATCTCCTTTTAAGTTCCAGTCTTTAGTTACAAGTGGGTTGAATATAAGAATAGGGTAGATGTCAATGACTCTGGGTTGATTAGGATGAATCTGAATAAGGAAGGGTTCACAGAGGATCTTTTCATTTTTCTTTCCTAAGCTAAACAAGTTTTCTATGTTCATGATCTAGCTGATAAGGAATAGTCTATTATTTTGTGGAGTAACAAGGAAGTTGAAGAAATGGAAGATGCAGAAAATGAGAAAAGTCAAAGAAATGATGAGGTTGAAGTTGATCCATTTTATGAGACATCATTTGAAAATGATGATGGTGTAGACAGTATTGAAGATAATGCTTTCTACGTAAGATGTGATCATAATGAGGGAATTTGAATTTCTAAGAAGGGCAAATCAATTCAACAAAAGAAGGAAGTTGTTAAAGTGGAGAAGAAATTAGTTAAAAAAGTAGCTAAAACAAGAAAAAGAAAAAGAACAACATAAATAGTAGTTATGTTATTGTTGACTTATTAAAGAAAGTGCACGTGTTGTTATTATTTTGTTGATTTGTTTTTTGACTTATTCTTTTTTTATTTATTTAATCTTGATTATTATTGCTTTTATAGGTAAATGACTATTGAGCATGATTATCTTGACAATAGTTCTAGATCTACTAGTTTGAGGAGCCAACATAATGACCCAACCAAGAAGAAGGTTGACCTTGATAGGTAGGAAGAACAATTAAGGAGGGGGTTGGTTATGATGGAGGAAGTCACTAAAGCAAGAAATAAAGGAAGAAAGTTTATTATCAAGTGGAATAATAAGAATCAAGTAGTTACATTAGTTATATTGGTATGGCAGTGAAGTCCTCAGTGTCTATTTATAACATCCTGAAAAATTTAAGACTTGGATTTATTTTTTAAAAAATAAATATCTATAATTAAATTAAAATGAAGAATAATTTGATAGAAGTCTAGAGTTTGAATTTTACTCAGCAAAATTTTAGTTTTATTTTATTTTTATCCATGAAAAAATTACCAAAGTTGACCCGAGCTTTTGTGTTATAATAAAAAAAATGTTGGGCCCTTTCTTGTAATTTTTCCTAAATTGTTTACATTAGTTTTTAAAAGGGAAAACTGAACGTAGAAGCTGAAAATAAAAACAAATGAAAAGAAACAAACGGATGAGATCGTGAGAGGAAGAAGAGAGGAGGAAGAGAGGGAGTGAGGTTCAGATCCAGAAGGCTTTACGGGCATTGCGACCTTGATTACATGATAGGTAAACTCCCTACTTCAATCCTCTTCCCTCCCTCTTTATTTTCTTCAATTTGGAAGAGAAAATTTTTGAAATTTGATTCCAAAGGCTTTATTCTTGTAAGCTTTAGTTTCTTTGGATCCTTGGGAGGTTGTTTTGAGTTTCTATATGATACCCTAATGTTGTGGGCGGGTAATTGGATGAAAAATAGAGTTTTAGGGTAAAATTCAAATCCCAAGAGGTTGGATTTTGCTCCTCAATAGTTTAAACCTATTGATTAGTTATAATTTTACTATTTGGACCCAATAAGATTTAAATTAAGGTTTGGTTTTCATTATAAGGGCTAACAGTGAAAGTTGGTAACACTAAGTGAAAGTTTTTAATTGATTAAAAATTATATAAATTGAAAATTGGCCTAATGATGGCTAGTAAATGGTTTTAGTGATTAAGTGGTATTATGTGAATGGTTGGTTTAATATATGGATCATTGGGATGGATTATGGCTCATTGACCCAAGTTGTATGGTATGAGTTATAATCTTCATTAATGCTATTTGCCATAAAAAGTGATATGGATCACTTATATGTTGTAGGAAATTATTGGTGGAACTTATTGAGAAGTTAAGGAATAAGTCAAGTCTGATTTTGTATAAGAGAAACTCTTTTGGTACCAAGGGATTGAGGTAACAAGGAAAGTTATATTTCTTATTGCTTTGTTTAGCTATTTTTGAATAAATATTACTAGCTATCATGCATTACAAGTTTTAAATAATTAAATGCAATTAATTATGTTTTATAAAGACTTATAGGGTATTACTTGGATAATAGTGCATATATGTTTTCTATTCATTTAACAATAATATTTTTATAGAAATGAGGTTATTTGCATGCATTGTAATTATAGAGAATGGAAGTTGCACTTCAGGAAGTGTAATTAAGTTAGGTACCTTAGAGAGGTTAAGGAACCGCTTAAGGGAGGAGTGATATTTGTTATACTATCTTAGAGTGTTGAAGTGGTCAATACTCAGGAAAGGTAGATAAGAGTGAAAGGCATGATCTCAGTGGGAGTTCACCAATGGAGAGATGTGAACTTATGATATTCTATGGTACACTGCCAGTACTCAGTGTTGCCTTTCGTATTGTGGACTCAGTGTACTAAAGTGGTTAGTGGATTGAGTGTACAACACCTCTTAGTGGGGGAGGAAATCCGACATATGAAGTGTGAGGTTAAGTTCCTAGGCCAAGGTAGCCCTCACATGGAGAGTAAGTCGGGCTGGCTCTAAAAGGGAGTTAGCTTTGACTGCTCAAGATTCATAGTAAAGGGGCACAGGTGATTTGGTAGATTCAATCATGCCTTAGATTATGTTTTATGCATGTGGAGCTACAAGTGGCTATAAGGTTTACCTATAAGCTAAAGAGTATAAGGAGGCATTATGTTGGTCTGAAAAGGCCATACTAGCTTATGTTATGCATTCATGCATTTAAAATGGCTAAATTATATATTATGTTGAATCTATTATTAATTTATTCGATTATGGCTTACTTGGTAATAATTAATGTAGATTTCTCTGTTACTGAGACTGTGGTTATCTCACTCCTTTCTTTTCAATATTTCTAGGTCCAGGTAAAGGAACCAGTAGTAGATGAGGAAAGGAGCAGATCTCGGGGTTGTTTGTGGATTGTAAAGAACTACAACCCCTTTCTTTTGAGCAAATATATTATAATGTATTTAGGATTAGAGTGTCAGTAGAATGTGATTATATATATATATATATATATCTATGTGTGAATATGTGCGGATTGTATGGCTTGTATATGAAATTTTATCTGCTTGTAGATTTGTGGCTAGAAAACTTGGTTATGGTGTGTGGTTTTGATAAGTTTATTTAGTAGACCAAGTTTCTACTACAAGAAGATATTTATTTTGATATATATGTGATTCTACAAGTAAATGCAAAGTGGTTGCATTGCAAATGGTGTGTTATAGGCAAACATACACCTTGGATAGAGAGAGTGGGTGTGTGGGTCCTACAAAGATCTCTGAGCCGAGTAAAAATATTTAGTGTGTATATTCATATGTGTATATAACATTCAGAATAGTTTTTAGCCACTCTTGTGTGATTTGTAAATTTTAGGGGTATAGAGTCTATTTTGGAAAATGGCACCTAGGTGATCAAATTTTGATATAAGGGATTTTTCCATTATTTAAGTATTTTATCAGGTACTCTTAGTCCTATTTGACATGTCCAAAGTATTTCCATAGGTTTGAGACCCTTAGGTTGAAATTTTGATAATTTTGAAAATGGTTTTTACTAAAAAACTTCACTTTTACATCTAGGTATTCAAATCTTAATTTGATCATTGGATTTTTCTAAAATTTGAGTCACGAGTAAAAAAATTTATAAGCTTCGTGTGGGATTTAGAATCATATTGATCAAACACTAGACGGAGAAACGACACACTCTGAAATTTGGTCCGAAAGAGTTATCATGACAGCAGAAGTGCTGTCATGACAGCAACAGTATTGATATTGCAACGTGCACGGATTTCAATCTATCTGTTGGATCTTTTCAAAATTTAGTATGTTAATAGTACTCTTTAAAAGTGACATGTGGGCTTTGAAATTACTCTGATTGGAGGTCAGATAATGAAATTGTGCACTCCGAAAGTTAGTCCAAAAGTGCTGTTATGACATCAACTTTATCCAATTTTTTAGAGTGTCTAAATTCTAATCTGACCATTAGATCATTTTGTAATTTGGTACACTACTAGTAATCATTAAAAATAACATGTGAACTTTAAAATCACTCTGATTGGAGGTCGAATGGTGATACGGTGCCTCTCGAAAGTTGGCCCGAGAGGGCTGTCATGACAACAATTTAATGATGTATAACAGCATCTTTTTATCCCAATTTCATCTAGCTTGCTTTCGTGCGCTATAGGTAGAACCTATAAATTTTTTTAAAGGTTTTAAATGTTTATTTTGTGATGGTGTATTTTTTTTATTGATTTAAATGATTACTTTCCTAAGCTGATTTTAGGATCAACTCCTTAACCACACTTAGTTTATTTGAATTGTGTAATTTTTGGATAACACTCAGGGAAAGTGTTGCACTATTACTTTAAAATCTTAGAAGAATGCAACTCCAGTAATAAAGGATACAGTGTGGAGAACTTTTACGGTAAGATACTATCACTTTGCTTGTTTTTTAAAACTTAATATTTTATAATCATTTGTTTAAATTGACATGTTTGTCTTACAGTCAGGATTTGAGATCGAGGAGAGGCGCAAGAAATTTATCCTATAGAAAACTAGGATAGCCCTAAGATCTTTCAGAAGTTTTGTTACCTGTAAATTTTCGACAAACCCTGACATAGAGGGTATTGAAAATACAGTTCCTTCCCTCATTTCGACAATTGTAAGTGAGGATGAATGGAAAGCTTTTATCAACTCACACCATAGTCCATAGTTTAAGGTAATATTAATGTTATTTTATTTATGTATTGTTGCTTCTGTTATCACCTCCTTTTTATATTAATTAACTTGTCATGTTTTGTATTTTTTTAAAGGCACTAAGCGCCAAAAATAAAGAGTTGGCGAAGAAGAATGAACATATGTATAAGGTTAGACATAAAGGATATGCGAAGTTAAAAAGGGCTTGATTGAGAAAGAGCAAGCATCAGAGGGTTCCATATCCTATGGTAAGATTTGGGCTGAGGCTTGAAAAAATAAAACAGGCAATATTGACAACCCAAAAACAAAAGTGGTTGTCAAAATAATATTAAGTATTAATGATATATTGATATAATATTATTAGTTTTTATTTATTCACTTTGCTTTTTTCTACTTCATAGGAGACGTTGACTCAGGAGGCATTAGCAGGCATTAAAAATGTTATTGATGATATATTGGACAGGGTGTTGGGGAATACTAACCATCCTAGTCGTGTTCGAGGCGTTGGCTTTAGAGTCACAAGAAAAAATTACTTTGGAGATGCGTTCAAGCGCATTAAGAAGGTTGCTTCTTCTGCTGAACCTCAAGAGTTGAGGCAAGAGCTAGCGAAACAAAAATAGCAAATACTAGCACAATTACAACATATACAAGAACATTCTAAACTCATCAACATGATGTTAAGTTGGCAAAGTTGGGGCTTCTACTGGGTGACAGTAGCCTTAGTATGAATGATAGTTGCACAGTCTTATGTCAGCCCCTATCTAAAGTATTATTATTCATTTTACTATAGTCTTACAAATAATACTACTTTTATTATTCATATTGCATAATTTTTTTAAAAAAATTTGTGTAGGGTGAGGCTGACGTTGATTGTTTGGCAGAAGATGACCATGTGGTTGTACTGGGGCACATTTATAACATTGCTAGGCAAGTGATGCTTCATAATGAACACATCCTTGAAGGGACAGTGAAAGTCTCTTTAAAGCCAGCTAAGGATCCTAATTATGATCCACCCTACCCCACTCCAGATGCAAGGACAGTAGTAGATGCATTGCTCAGCTTTGTTGCATGGTCGGTTCGTGTTCTTCGTATTTCGGCACTATCTCCAAAGGTATATTTATTAAATTCATAATTGAAAATTAACTTCTTTTGTATTTTTTTTTGTAGTTGATATCTAACTATCTTATATGTTGAAAAAATTAGCCTGTTGATAAGCTGGTGAGAAAGAAAGAACCAAAGGCTATGAAAGCATTCACTATTAAGTGAAAGAGGGGAAAGGATAAGAAGAGCTTTGACTAATCCAAGGAGTCCATCACATTTTCTCAGAAGATATTGGTTCTCCTTCAAGCCCATTTGCCTAAAGCCCCTTAGCCTTAATCCTCTAAGCATCAAGTTGCACCCAACAAAAATTAGCAATTTCTTAAGACCTATACTGAGATGCAAGAAGGAGTGCTGCTCCCTTTCTAGAGACATGCATGCCGATCCACAGTCTTTTGACCAAGTCAACAATGAGGTGTTAGATGATTTATTCAACTATGCAGAGGCTACCATGACCCTATGTAACTTATATATTAGGTATGTTTCTTAAACCTTTCATTAAACGTTTAGCTATACACACACACACACACACACACTTTAATCGTACATTGTTCTATTTATTTTTTCATTTAAGGAACCTCTATACTATCAAGCTTGCTGGAAGAGATATATCATGAAGGATTATATTTATCAGTCCTCATATAGTCTCTCCTTATGGCCACGACATAATAAGTCCTAGGCAAGGACTAAAAATATCTCATAAGCTTTCAAAGTACTTCCAGTAACATGATGCCGACAAGAACACAATATCCATAGCACCTTATTGTGAAGGGTAGGTTACTTTACGATGCTTCACTTTAATTTATTCAAAATTTAATTATTTATATGATACTTTCTAATAGTAATTTTTGTTATAGGGGATACTGGATATTGCTTATGATCAATTCGACTTTAGGGAGGGTGTAATACCTTGACCCTATTCATAGTTGGCCATCCTTCTAACAGACCGCATATTTTGAAAATGATTAATTAGTAAGTTGATTAATTTGTTTGCATATATGTATGTAATTTATCCTTTTTGTATGAATATTTCTCATGTCGAGTTTTCTATTTCATGTTAGGGCCATTGTCATTTACTGCACTATTGTTGATCAACAATTTCAACAATTAGTAAAGGGCAGTGGTCAGTTTGATACAGTAGCATCATGGACAGTTGTCAAGGTATATGTATTTATCATTAATTATGTTAGCAATGTCATTGTATAGGTCATGTCATATTATTAATTAACTATTCAGTTTTTTTATCCATTGTATGATTGTAGTGCCTAGAGCAAACAAACAAAGTCAGGGATTGTGGGTATGCTATCATGAAATTTATGAAGGACATAATCCGACATGCTCTAACTAGAAATCTTCTGAATGATGTAATATATATTGTCTTCTTATTCATCAATATTTTATTAGTTTTTATCAATAACATCATTTTAATTTGTTATTATTGTTGTAGTATATAGTACTATGAGGACATATACTGTGACACATATACTCATGCTCAAATGGAATAAGTCCTTGAAGAGTTAGCACACGTTATTTTTGAAGCATGGTTTAGTTTCAATAGCCAACAGTAGTGATAATTAGAAAACTTAAGCAAATTTTGGGATTTGAAGCTTTATGTTTTAGCTACTAATTGCTTTAATTTAAGCACTTCAAGTTGTATACAAGTTTTTTATAGGAATTTATTGTACATTTATATGTATATACATGACTATTATTGGCTGGAATTTGTGTCTAGGTGCTAGAATATCATTTTGTAATTTACAATGTAGGGGTTTTGCTAGAAATGCAGTCTAGTCAATGCAAAAAATTGGGTCATAATATTCAATGGTTATGAGAGAAAACCATTGAATATGATACCAATAATGTAGTAAAAACTATTCAGCGGTTGCGTCACAGAACCACTGAATAAGTATATATATTCAACGTTTATTAGTAAAAAAACCATTGAATAATAGAACAATATTTAGTGGTTTTTAGTCTAGAACTGTTGAATATTATCTCTCACAATTTCTCATTTCTAAATTCCAAAAACTTACGCAATGGTTGTGGAAAAAAAACCATTGAATAAATAGATAATATTTAATGGTTAAAAATTGTTGAATAAATGGTCCTAGAATATTCAGCACCAGCTTACTCAATGGTTCATATCTATTAAATAGTAAAAAAAATAACCATTTTATATTTCCTTTTTTTGTAGTAAGTAAAATTTAGATTATAATCATCACCTAAATTCTACTGACTTTCACTAATGCTTAGCTTTCTTCACAAACAACATTGAAGCCAAAGTAACCTTTTGTTCCATTGAACAAGGTGATATGACATTACTTGCACACATTTATTAGATAATTAGGGCCATTTTATACACCAATAAGCTTTCATATGTATACATATTATATTTTTAGTGCAAATTGCCTAAGTGTTGAATTACATACATTAAAGGTATTTTAGTTATAAAATGCACTTTTTCACCAAGTTGAGGTTAATCTTGAGATTTATGTATTTTAATAGGCTAAGGTGATTAGTCAAATTAATTTTTATCGATTCATCCTAAGCTAAGAATTATTAGAAAAAAAATAACATTTTAAAGTTGTCTCCCTATGAGTTTTTATTTAGCTTTTGATTTTAATTCAAGTGTGTACTTGTCTACCCTTGTGTCTTATGAGACTTTTATATTAATTTTCCCTTAGTCATTTTCTTACTTTAGATGGATTAAATATTCTTTTTTTTATAAATTGGATTAAATATTCTTACCTATGATTATTTAATCATTTGATTTAATTGACTTAGGTGGATTAATGTGAAAATTGAAGACATAATTCAAGGCAACCAAAGAGGGAATTTAAAGGGCTAAAGATGTATGAAATATTCGTACTTGAGAGGTGCAAATTAGGCTTGAAATCGTGCAATATATTGGATCAAGTCTAGGTCTAGAATTATCACCAATGTCCCTCCAAATTCATAGTTATTTTCAGCCAAGTTAGTTTCTAGTTGAAGAACACAACCACTTTGTAAGTTTTCATCACTTTTCTCTTTTTTTTTTCCTTAGCAAATTTTGTGCAAATCACTCTCCATTTAGATCACACACTCTTTTTCCCATCTTCAAACATTTTTCTTTCCAATTAGTTACTCATATCTCTCTCATTTCTCATTCAAATCACATGAAACTACTTTCATTCTTCTCCTCTTCTCAATTTCATCCAAAACCTCTAAAGAAATTAAGGATTGAAAGTTCAAATCAACTATAGGAGAAGATAAAGTGCTCGACCAAATGTGGAAAAAAAATGAAGGGTTCAACTATGGTGATGGAAGGCTAGAGATCATGGAGGATTAATTCCTAAGAGAGAGATGGAAGAGAAAGAGTTCACACAATCTTCACTTGGCTAAGAATATTTTAACCCTAGATTATCTTCATTTTACTTCAAGTTGTAATGCTAGGCTTAGGTTACAATTTGATTAATTTACAAACTGTAATTTGAGATCATCATCTTTTGTAATAAAGGAATGCTTGTAGACTCTTTTCATTTTCTTTGTTAAAAGAATAAATTTCATCCATATCATGTTGCTATATAATCTTGAGTGAAGGTGATATGATTTTTCTTGAATTAGCCTTTAGATAATCTTGTGAGTTAGTTCATAGACTTGAATTAGATTGTTGCATACTCTTGTGATAATTCCATATCTTGTACTTGCTTGATCGTGGCTATTTCTAGGAAATGTACACTGGGACACTTAATGTAGATAGTTATTCGTGTCTCTCTTCATCTTAATCTAGGGAATTGAGTTAGGTTAATTAGCTAATCCAATTAAGTTTAATTGAATCTAGATAGAACTAGATCTAGTGAGGAAGAAAACCTTAATTAATCACTTTAGTTGGAAATGAAATCTCTAGCATTGAATTCCTAGAAATTTCCATAATTGAAATAAAGTATTTCATCCATTTTATTTAGCTCAGCTTACACTAGTTTTCTAAATAGCTTCATGTAGTTCAAATTCTCAAACATTTAGGTAATTTATCCACTTGGTAACCTCACATTTAAATTTTAGACACTCACTAGGGAGATGACCTAGCATTGACCCTCTACTAATTTATGGTTAAAACTAGTATTATTTTGATAGGTGTACGATTAACCTTAGTCACAAAGTACTATTTTAAAGATAGTTTCAATGTGCTCTATCTACTCTTCTACTTTGTAACGTCTGAGCTTTTAACTTAGAAATTTTAAGTATTTAAGAAGGGTAAATTGGCCAAACTAAAAGACTTCTGAATTAATGATATTTTTGGATGACCAATATGATTTTTGGCTCGTTAAACAGCCTTAAAAAAGGGCTAGATCAAAGTTTAAGTAGACCATGGAATAGAGAGAGACCCAAATGAGTCACGAAAGGCTACTTTACTAAAGATTGTCATGAGCAAAACAAGGTACTAAAACCAAACTATTTGCATTTTGTTTATGTTTCTAGCACTACTTTCATTGCTAAAGCTAATCCTGTATGGATTATAGACTCAGGGGCAATAAACCACATGAGCTAAGATTGTGGAAACTTCTCTGAATTTTAGTACCTGGTGGTAGGAAGCATATAGCTTTATGTTGGTAACAATGTTAAAGTCGAAGTCAAAAGGATTGGCACCTGCAAACTAACATTGCAAAGTGGGCAAACCTTAGTTTTTCAAGATGTACTTTATGCATTAGAAATCTAGAGAAATTTAGTTTCTATTATTTCTTTGGCCAAATGCCAAATAAATATGTTTTTTGTGACTTTGTCCTGCACATTTTAGACAAAAGAAGCTTTATTGGCTCTGGATATTTTTCAAGTGATTTTTTTGTTTTAGAAAATTATTATGACAATTTCAATTCTTACTATGTTATATCAATTGTTTTGAATTATGATATTTGGCATGCTGTATTAGGGCATATCGGTCAATAGCATATGATCAAACTAGCAAAACATGGTTTGCCAGGAACTATTCCAAAACAAGAAATGTCCTTGTGCAAACATTATCTTGCTGGAAAATCAATAAGGAAGCCTTTTGGAAAAGGAACTAGAGCCAAGTTTCCTTTGTAATTGGTACACTCTGACATTTATGGATTGACGAGCATGAGGGCTCGACATAGAGCATGATATTTCATTACCTTTATTAATGATTATTCATGATATGGCCACATATACTTGATCTCTCATGAATCTAAAGCATTAAAATGCTTTAGGAAATATTTGAACATGGTTGAAATTCAACTAAATATAGAGTCAAGATTTTTCAAACTAATAAAGGGAGGGAGTATCTTTCAAATCAATTCAAGGTCCTCTATGAAGAGAAGGGAATTTTAAGATAACTTATCATCCCTGATACTCCTTAACAAATTAAAGTTGCTAAAAGGAGAAACCAAACTCTCCTTGACATGGTTAGGTCTATAATGGCACAAGTTAACCTTTCAATCTCCTATTAGGGAGTTGTTTTGTCAATAGCGACCTTTATTCTTAACCGTGTTCCCTCCAAGTCAGTCACAAAGGCACCTTATGAGTTATGGACTAAGTACAAAGCAGACCTAACTATCCTATGACTATGGGGGTTAGCTGCTTATGTATATGATTCTTCCTACAAACACAAGAAATTAGGCCCTAAGGGGAAGAAGTGTATCGTTATATGATACTCAAAGTACTCCAAGTGTTACATCATCATTGGTGAAAATGATGATAGCTTAATGACTGAGATCGAGTTGAGGTATATGATATTCTTAGAGACTAAATTCCCTAACAAGGGTGAACTTGATCAATCTCAAAATCTCTATGAGATTAAAGATCAACTAAATGAGGAAGTTGATATTATTCCTCAGTCTGCTGATCTAAGTGGGAGAATTGAGCAATTTTCACATGAAAACCTTACTACTCAAGAAAAGGATCTTAAACCCCACTTTGGAGAAGCTAAAGGGACAGGGCGACTACTAGGTTTAGATTTTAGTTAAAGGAGTAGCAATCATTGTTGTTTAGATGTAGATAATGAAGATCCTAAAAGTGTAAAAGAAACACTAACAAGACCTACTAAGGAAAATTGGTAGAAGGTCAAGCAGGAGGAAATAGATTCCATGAAAACCAACCAAGTTTGGGAGTTAGTTGATCTACTGTTAGGTTGAAAACCAAGAAGAACATATGGATTATGACGATACCTTTTCACCAATTATGCATTTATACTCAATCAAGTTCATTCTAGCTATAGTAGCAAGCTTAGACTTAGAGTTACATCAGATAGATGTAAAGATCGCCTTCCTTAATGAGGAGCTGGATGAGGAAATCTTTATGGAGAAACCAAAAGGGTTTACAATAAAGGAAAGGAGCATGAAGTTTATAGACTTCTTTAATCCATATATGGGTTGAAACAATCATCCAGGCAATGAAACTTAAGGTTTCACAAGGCTATAGCCTCATTCAACTTAAAAATGATCAAAGAAGACCATTATATATACACCAATTAGTTTGGCAAAGAACTTGTAATATTATCCCTGTATATTAGTGACATATAATTAGCCGGGACCAGCCTAAAGGTGGTTAAAACAATGAAGGATTGGTTATCACTAAATTTTAAAATGAAAGATATGGGTAAAATAGAGTATATTTTGGGAGTCAAGATAAACATACATCATTCAAGGAAATGCTTATCTTTTTCTTATAAGACTTATGTGAGCAAAATCCTAAGAGAGAGGAACATTGTAGCATGTAATTCATACTACGTGTGCTTATTTTTAATCACAATAGGAAGGAAGTGGATGGAGGATCCATATTCCATTAGTGTATGAGTCCTAAAAAGGAGAAAATCCTTTCATAGTACCCTTACGACTTGGACAATGTCATGACAAAATGACTTAGTGACAGCTACTTTAGCTTGTATCTTATGTGTAATGTCCATCTTGACATTACCAGGATAACACACTTACACACCATTGTGATAACTAGGATTAATTAAAATCTCTAGTAAAAGTTATCACAACCTAAGGATTTAAAAATAATTAGTTTAAAATAATGGGATCCCAAGAAAAAACTCACTTTAAAAGTTGTTTGAGCTTAAACCAAAGTTAAAATCAATCAAATATGATAAAAGAAGCATGGAAATCAAATAGCACTTAAAAATAAGCTAATACAATTTATGAATTTTCTAGAATCTGGCTCGTTCTCCGCGACACAGGCCACACTTGCTGTGGCGGATAGCACAGAGGGACAAGTCTCTCAGCAAGCAATGTGCCGCGGCATGTAACTATGTCATGACAACAAACAGCACTCCAAACTTTTGAAGCATGCCATTTTGCCTGTTGATGTTCGATTACACGAAGCTCTTTGAGCCCTCTAACTAATAGCACTAATCTCATACTCAAATAATCATTCATTAAAAAGATACACCCGAACTAAAATAATTTGTTTTCACCTCAAAATGCATTCCAAGGTATCCAAAACACATTACCAAATGCCATTAGCTCTGAAATTATTTGACTACCTTAAATGAACCACACACAACACACATGACCAACCATATCACATAAATAACCAAGCATACTCAAAATGACCCCTAAACTCCCGATTCACAATAACACAAAGAGGTGGATAAAACTTAACATAAATATTGTTTTGATCATTTTCACACATAAATTATCACGATTATATTACTTGTAATTGTATATTAGCTGAACACACTTATTCAATTACAATAGCATCAATCTTAGGCCAAGATACACACACATATCACAAATCCTAATACAAGTATACCAAAACAATGTCATGATCCTAAGTTGGCATAATATTTATGGCATATTTGTTGCAAACCAAAATGACAAGGAGAAGAGCTATACAAATGAGCTCTTCAATCTTCGGTTGTCCCTTCCTTTTGTTTGCCCATACTAGAGCCCTCACTTGTAAAATATAACCATGGGGTGAGAAAAACATCTTAGTAATAGAATAACTTATTATTATTAATTAACATACACAACCATATGAGAGAAAAGCTATTAAGCACTAAAACACACTTTTAGCATATTATAACATAACTCTTTCCATAATAATTGTTTATTTTCACTTTAGCATATTCAACAAATCTTTTCCATAAACATTAATCATTTATCACTAGCATAATCATTATACCATCTGAGCCTCCATATCACCCTAACTAAAACCTTAAATTCTTGAACCAAGTGCACATTCATAATGGTCCGAGCTCACCTTCGGTGGTACAATCACTCGGCTAAAGGTGTCTTATCCCACTTTCGAACTATGGTCTCCCCCTATAGCATATGAATCAGGGTTTTATTACTTCAACACCACATCACTGATACTAAGGAGTGTCACTCTCCAACACTATATCCTGCATGGATACTAAGGAGAAAATCTCTAATACTATGCCTCACTAAACATTAAGAAGATACATGCCATATGGACTTCCACTACTCTTTCTTATGAGTGAACTCCCACCCCTTAACATGATCATACTCACACTCATCATATATAACATATATACATTTCAAATTCCTCAACCGGTCCATATAAAACTTTCACCATTCTCATCGTTTGTAAATAGATTTAGATGCACAAAATCACATTTCACAATATGCAAGGTTATTAAATCTCAAGTAAAAAATTAATATATCTACTCACAAATAGTTAACTAATATAATCAAATAGTGTAAATTATTTCATTACCTTAACCCTTTATCACAAAAGGGTTATTGTGGTTCAACGTTAGCTTCACATGTTTCCACTCACACAATAACACATGAACAACCCTTAATCTATACAATTAAGTAACAATTATTAATCATTACTCTTATAAAACTTGAATTCACTATGTTCTAATTACCCATAACACTTAAATTTCTTATCTAATAACATCAACCATTTCAAAATACTCTAACCATCCTATTAAACATCACAATACACTAAAACAACATCCAGTTATTTACATTGTCTAAAAAACTCTCAAATTGTGCCTACAGTTCATCCAAACCCTCGACAAAAATTTTAAATCACTATAAAACTTATAAACCTAGTGCTAGAGGCTTAATTTAACTCCTTAAGACCTTACATAAGTTAATAGGTTTGTCTATTACTCAACCACAATCGAAAATAAGCCCTTAAATGCCCTAAAGTTAGAAATTTCCATAAAAAGGAGAGGGGAAAGAAAGGGAAACTTACCCAAGGTGTAATAAGCCCAATGTGCCTCCAAAATTCCCTTAAGATCGTCCTTAATTGCCTTTGGATCTCCCCTATCACTCTCTCATTGTCCATTCATTCTTTCCTCTAGTTTCAATTTGTTTTTGTGAATTTGATAAAGGCTAATTTTATATATGCGCTGCGATGTATTGACATGCCTATCGCTGCATATGGCACAAAGAGCCGTACTACAATTTAAACTTTCCTCCGTGCCATAGCCCTCTCAAACTTTGATCTAGCCTTCTTCTAAGGCTGTCCAAGGATTTAAAAACTATACTAATCTCATATAAATGTTATTAATCAATAATTTATCTAATTTGACCAAAATACCCTTAGAAACACTAATAATTCCCAAATTAAAAACTTAAAATGTTACACTATGGTTATGAAATGATTTGATCTAAAGGGCTAGTACTAGGAAAGCAACTAAATCAAACTTGATTAATATATGGTCTAAAGGAAGTTTAACCTAATACACAATGAGTGTTAGTGTCTGAGACATGTCCCTTATAAGATGAAGACTTGTAAGTGTAGGTACTAAGCATAGGGAAGGCCATCTAAGTTAAATTAACTAACTCAAGAGGGATTAGATGTGCTACAAGTAATGTGTATAGGTGAATTTAGGGTGCTTGAGGCAACTTACAGCTACAATGTAAAAGTATAACATGATAGCCTTGTGCCCTGGTCTTGTCATAAGATTTCTAGTTTACAAACATCTAAAATCAAAGATGTCATGCCCACATGGTCACTGCAAAGCACTAAGTATAAAAGGAAAGAGATGAGTTGTGCAAGATGTGGTGTCATCATGTGTGAGTAGGAGATGTAGGAATATTATGCCCAATATGACACTAATTGGGGAATATTCAGGTCATTGTGAGCTAACCCAAATTAAGATTAAATTATGTTAATGTCTTGATTGATATCGCAGCTAATAAGACAATTATCCTCACATTAATGTAGTGATCCGAATTAGATTATTCCCTTTATATAAGGAAATAATATATTATTAGGTCGTGAAGGATCCTTGAGCCTATAAATAAAGTCCTAAGCTGGAAGCTAAAGATAATGAGTTATTCTCTCTCTCTCTCTCTCTCTCTCTCTCTCTCTCGCAATGCATCTGATGTGCACTAAAGTCTAGGCTCTAATAGTCTATTCTCATATGGGTGGTTCGAAAGACCTTGCAACATTCGGATTTGGTAAGACTCTGATCTGATCCTTTTTTTTTATTCTTTTTATTTGTGTTTTTTGAATCCTACAATATCTATCATATACAAATTTAAAAAAGTAGCAGTGTAGCACTATTCATAAGTTATAAATAATACAATTTATTCTTAAACTGCAATACATGAGATCCAAACTAATTTAATAAAAATAATATTTATATTAATAAAAATATTTAATAAAGAAATTTTAAGATTGGATTTATTTCTAATTCTTTTTACCATCCTCAGACTTTGTCTAGCCTATCTTTCTTGGACAATCAAAGGTGTATTCTCTCGCATCCAATGATAGCAATTAGTTTATATGATTAATTGGATTTAGTCTTTGGAACCATTTTTTGAAAAAGTAGAAGGTAAAGGCTTTGCAAATAGCAAAGAATATTTTCTCCAAAATATTAAGAATGATGGGTAGATCTTTTCAAACTAAATTATTACATATACAAGGGCTAAGATTTAAACATCAAATTGTTTAATTGACTATAACCTTTACCACTCATGTCAACTTTAATTAGTCTTAAACTCCTTTAAATATGATAAGCAGTACAAAAAACATTATTAAATCTAGCAAAAAAATTAATTTATGCTAATGAACAGATATTCCAATAAAAAAATCAAAATTGGACAATTTAAGTATGTAACATAACTTTCTTGACAAGATACCAAATATGAATATCATCAAGAAACTAATTCCTTTTAACATCCTCCGACTTAGTCTAGGCTATCCTTGCTAGACAATCATAAGAGCGTATTCTCTCGCGAATGATAGCATTTAGAATTTTACTAATGCTTTCCAGCAAAACTGAACCAAGTTATTTGTTAAAAAAGGATTGTCATGAGACTTTAAAGAAAAAATTTAACAAATGGGGACCACACCATTAACACATCAGAGGCCACATGTCTATCATTCCTTTCTTGGAAAAATTACACTCAAGCACAATTAAATACCATGAATCAATCTAAATAACAAACCTAATCTAGGAAAGCCATTCTTGAAATCCTACTCCGACACATATTTATTGAATCCTAATTTTGATGATTACAAAGTAAAGATAAGTTTATGCATTACAAGTTAGTTAATCTTAACCAAAGTTGATTGACTTAAAATTAATCTAAATTGACTAAGTATAAGCTTATCCGTGTAACAAAAATTCTTCTTTTTAAGTAACTCTTTCTTAGTTAAATATTTGACTTAACTATATTCTGTGTGCTTGATGTATCTTGATACAATCTTGTTTTGGAATTGTTTCTAAGTGTCATTTACACTGGTACTGTGGCCTTATCACCAGTGCTACTTGAATTGTTATTCACCTCTTTATTTCTCTCTTGTTTTGTGTTCCATCTAACACCAGTCATACTTGTTCTAACATCGGTGTTACCCTTTCTATCTGTGCAAATGATTTTCTGTTGATTGATTACTCTTCTTTACATTGGTACTTTTTATATAACATCTATCCTATTCTTCACTTGTGTCTTTGTCTGAGTTAAAATAGCACATGTGCTATCCAATAACACCTGTACTAAATTGTGAACATTATATGTAACACAAATGCAAATTGTAGAGCACCAATGCTACCTCTTCTTTCTCTTGCAAGGACTTTGTGTTGATTATGTAACTTCAGTGTTATTTTCTCTAACACTGATGCTAAGTTATCTTTTCAAAAATATTCTTTATTTATTCAATATTATTAAAAATCTTCATCTTTTACGAAGATAAACAATATTGGTACTGTTTGAACAACACCTGTGCTAAACTTGTATAATAAAGCTTTTTCATCTCATTAGCATCAATACTGGTACTTTATAATACCAGTACTACCTTGCCTTCTTGTGTTTTGTTTTGCATAATGATTTTGAATCTCACTGAAACTCATCTCTTAGCCTTCCTTTTCATACGCAATCAATTGTGTTCACTCTAAATCCTTATTGAATGATATTCAAACACAATTATTTCCTTGAAGTAATTTATTTTGCTTTTTTTTTTTCTTGATTCATCTCCTTTGCCTTATGCTATACTGAGAAATATAAGCTTTATCTACTTTTTTCAGAAGCATTTAATGTTTTTAGCTGTTACTGTGCAAAAAAGGAATATCTGCCATAAAGTATTATCCCATTGCCTCATCCACTAGAGAACCACAGTTAAGCTAGGATATTTGAAGAAAACAAGAAAGAAGGAAACAGAATATAAGCAACCTTCAATAGAAAAATTTATGAGTCTAATGAATTATGTATGATTCTTAACTATAAATAAACTCATTTATGAAACTTGGGTAGAAGAATGAATAAAACAACGCGAGCCAACAAGAAAAAATTTGTGATTGTTTGAGCATTAAAGTTTACCTACCCTCTATGTATCATTTATTAGTTAAGAGCTTCATTGTTCATATATCTACTCTTAGAGAGAGTTTAAAGCAATAGTAGTTCATTCTTGAACTTATTCTGTTCACCCCTATTTTCCATCTTTAAAACAAAAGACATTAAGCTCAAGGAGTTTAAGGGGATTTATCATTACCTTTGTAGGGGAAAAATTTTTAAACTTATTGTGAAGTCTATTGATGTACTGAGGCAACCAAGAACCTAAATTAATCTTGATAATATAGTTAGAAATCTCAAGAGATTCCTAAGGACGTGACGTAGACTTAAGTGATAGGAGTTGAACCAGGATAAATTTTTGTCAAGCTTTGCTCTTCTTCCTCTCATGATAAGTGATTTCGTTCCTTCATTACTTTGATTATTCTTGCAAAGTTTTTTTTATAATTTTTAATTAACTTAATTCATCACCCCTCTTAGGACATTTACAATACTAATTTGATTATTTAAAAGAATTTAACAACAAGGTGGAGTTTTGAAATTGAAAAGAAGAAAGAGGAAGGAGTTTTTTTTTTAAATTTTTCACACAGACTAATATAGCTATAGGTTAATGGCAACAAGCTAGCACTATAGCTAAAGCCTTACATATGTCATTGAAGTCTATGCAGATTCTACTCAACTCACTGACCTTCTTTCATTTTATTCCTTTTAAGGAAAACGCTTGGATAAATGCTTGAAGAAAACATCCACCGTTATCCTCTCAAGCCAGATCGTGTTAGCCTTTCCTTTAGTCTATCATGCAATTGGTTCATTCCTTTGATCCTCTTATCTGAATACCTATCCTGAGTATTTCATACTAATTTGTCCTCTTCGCTAGCTCTGATAAGTATATAGGTATTGCCTCCTCCTCTATCGATGAAGGACATTGTATCACTCAACCTCAACAGCCGTGGCTATTCCTTTCCTTTGAATGCCTTTATTGGCAACACCGACAGCGAACTACAAAATGCTTGAGTCGTGCCTGAAAGGACACTGTCCTTAAGAACTATTCTGGCACATTAAAACGACAGACTGGCAGTTTCCTAGGATTAAACAAGCACTTCCTGCAGTGGAGCAAGGGAATAGAATAACATAAACTAAAAAGCAAACACAGACGAACATAGGAGCAGAAGGCAGAGGGAGGAGAGAATTGCCTCAGAAACTCAAGAGGCTGGTCCTTATTTTGTCTGCACCCATGGCTATATATAACACGAGGAAGGAGACATGAACGTTGGCTCATAATTACCAGATTAAAGCTTCGGTTACACTCTCATAAATCACATTTAAGCACTTGTCTGGGGGTTATGCAGACATAAATCACAGTTAAGCCTCTGTCTGGAAATGTTAGCAAACAAAACGTTTAAGATATTAACTTCACAAAATTGGTTTATCTGGAGAAATTGGCAGACAAAACATTAACTCACAAAATTGGTTTCCAGAAGAGGTTTAACACTAAAAAAACTGCCAAGGCTTCAAGTTCAAATTTAAAACAGTAAAACCAGAGGTTTTTGGGTAAAAATAATTATTTATTTAATTATTTTTGTAAAAATAACCCAATAAAAGAAACCCATTGCCTCTTGAACTCGCGCACAGGGGGGCGAATCGACTGATTTCAACTGCGATTGTCTTGTGTTGGCTTGTCTCATGTGCTTGAGGCCACTTTTTCTCCAAGCCCATTTTACTAGCCCACTTCATTCCTTAGTATATATACACTAGGAGAGTCCTTCTTTTAGTCAATGTGAGACTTTGACATACACACACACTTTTGACACACATATAACAATCTCCTACATGTGTTAAAAGGATCTATGTTTGTCTGTGTTATTCACATGGAGGACAATTACTTTGAATTTGGTGTCTGTCGACTTGAACCAAACCTAAACTAGTAAAACCTAGCACATAGAAAAGTTGATGTAACTTTGTTATTAAACCAATAGATCTTGAGCGTGTGCTAGAGGTCTTATTAATCAGATTATATCCCTACAGTCTCTACTGTTAACGACAGTTTTGCACGTTATCGGCCATGTGCACTCCTAGTTTTAACAAATGCTCTAGAAATTTCACCACAATCTCATAAGAGCGGCTCCACTCTATATTTGTATAGGTGTTTTCGTCAAGTGTATCTGTAATGAATACACCATCCATAAAGACTATGAAAACATTAAGAGTTTTTGCTCAGCCTCTGTTTAATGCATCCTAGCACTTTCTCAGCCATAGGAAGGGACAAAATTCAGTGCTAGTAGAACTAACAAGTGACTTGTTCTTACCCATTGAACCTTCTTCATAGGATCTCCAATCACAAAGGTTGGGTTGTCATCACTGTTAATTTCAAACAGGCTTAAGTCTCATTCCCCTCAATGTTTCAATAATAAATTTCTTCCGCAGGGACTTAGTTAACGGATCCACCAGATTTAACTCTAATCTCATATAATTAATTAAGATGACCCCATCTTTGAGCAACTACCTTATAATATTATATCTCAATCAAATATGTCCACTTTTGTCATTGAAGGTCTTATTTTTAGCTGTTGCTATTGCAAACTGGCTATCACAATGTAAAGACACTGATGGTGTGGGCTTTTCACCTATTGGAATACTTGCTAAGAAGTTTTTCAACTACTCAGCCTCAGTCCAGCCAGCTCATGGCAATGAACTCAAATCCCTTGAGGATTTTGTGTTGATTGTCTATTTTGTAGACTTCCAGGTTACTACACCACCACTAAGAGTAAATATATAACCACTAGTGGATTTTGTCTCTTCTAAATCCAAAATCCAGTTAGCATCACTGTATCCTTCCAATATAGTAGGAAATCCACTGTACTATATACCATAATTCATGATACCTTTCAAATATCTCAAGACTCTCATCAGAGCCTCCCAGTGTTTACTGCTTGGACAGTGGCTATATCTGCTCAATCTGCCTACAACATAAGCTATATCAGGCCTAGTAAAATTCATCAAATGCAACAAACTCCCAATAATCTATGCATACTCAAATTAAGCAACTGAGTCACTCTTGTACTTTTTTAATTGCACACTCGAATCATAAGAAGTACTCATAGGAGCATCTTCAAGATGTCCAAACTTTTTGAGAATTTTCTCAACATAATGTTCTTGGAAAAGCAAGATTCCATTTTCATTCCTTATGATTTTTACACCCAAGATTACCTTGGCTTCACCCATATCTTTCATGTCAAAATTTAAGGAAAGAAAATTTTTTGTTTCATTAGCAACACACATACTAGAGCCAAAAATTAGCATATCATCCACATACAAGCATATAATCACACAATCATTACTCACTAGTTTTGTATAAACACATCTTTCTACTTCAACAGTAGGAAATCCATCAGTTGTCAAAACTTGATCAAGTTTTCTCATGCAATTGCTTAGGTGCTTGTTTTAAGCCATACAAAGACTTGACAAGTTTACAAACTTTATTTTCTTGCTTAGGAATCACACATCCCTCAGGCTGTACCATGTAAATTTCTTCTTCCAAGTCACCATTTAAAAAAGTAGTTTTAACATCCATTTGGTGAACAAAAGTTTGTAAATTGAAGCTAAAGTAATAAGAACTCTTATAGAAGAAATTCTAGTCACAAGAGAAAATGTGTCAAAATAATCTATATTTTCTTTTTGAGTAAAACCCTTAGCCATAAGCCTTACTTTATACTTATCAATTGAACCGTCTGAAAAATATTTTTTCTTAAAAATCTATTTATACTTAATAGCTTTAGCTCCTTGGGGTAAATATGCTAAAACTCAAGTTTTATTTTTCCTTAAAGAATCAATTTCTATTTATTGCTTCTTTCAAAAATTTGGCATCAGGAAAAGAAATAACTTTATGAAAATTTAACAGTTCATTTTGTACTAAATAAGTGTAAAAATCATCTCCAAAACTTGTTTCTTTTCATTGCCTTTTACGTCTCCTTAAAACTAAATTCTCATTTAAATTTTGTTTAAACTTTGAATTCTCAACAGGTTTAGAAACATGCTTAATTTTCAAGGGAAAAATATGTTCAAAAAATTTAACATTTTTAGTCTCTACAATTGTGTTTTGGTCTAAAATATCACTTTTTAAAACTAAAAAATGATATGCTGTATTTTGTTTAGCATACCCAATAAATATACAATCAGAAGTTTTAGAATCAATTTTTATCTTTTTAGGGTCAGGTAATAAAACTTTTACAAGATAACCCCATACTTTCAAATATTTTAAATTTAGGGTAAACCCTTTGCATAACTCATAAGGTGTTTTTTTGCTTTCTTATAAGGTATCCTATTTTGTAAAAAATATGCAGACAAAATAGCTTCACCCCACAAGTTATCAGGTGCAAAAGAACTCACAAGCAAAGCATTCATCGTTTCTTTTAATGTTCTATTTTTTCTTTTTGCAACACCATTAGACTTAGGAGAATAAGGAGGTGTTATCTCATGTATAATTCCTTCTTTTTCACAAAAATCATTTAACAAAACCTATTCTCCACCTCTATCAGATCTAACCCTTTTAATTCTTTTGTTTAACTGATTCTCAACTTCTGCTTTATATAAAAGAAATTTTTCAAAAGCCTCATCTTTGTTTCTTAACAAGTATACATTAGTATATCTTGAAAAATCATCAATAAAAGTGATATAATATTTTTTACCACCTCTAGTCATGATTTGTTTTAAATCACCTAAATCTGTATGAATTAAAGACAATAATTCAGATTCTTATTGACTAGAAAAATAAGGTTTTTTACTTTGTTTAGTTTCTGCACATACTTCACATTTTTCAAAATCATTGTTTTTAATTTCAGAAAGTAGTCCAAGTTGTCGTATCCTATTTATATAACCTTTACTAGAGTGACCTAGTCTAGCATGCCACATATCAAAGGAATCATCCATATAAATAGACATATACTCAGAAGATTCAGTCTTATTTATTTCATTAATATTCAAAACAAACAGTCCTTGATTACAATACCATTTACCCACAAACACATTATTTTTTGTCATTACAATCTTGTCACATTCAAATGACACTTTAACCCCATCTTTCCTTAAAAGAGCAACTAGCACTAAGTTTGCTCTAACTTCAGGCACATGCAAAACATCGTTCAGAGCCAAAGTCTTTCCTGATGTGAGCTTTAAGACCACTTTCCCTTTTCCTTAAACTTTAACAATTCGAGAATCAACAAGGTAAATGTGGTCTTCCCCTTCCTTTACAAGATTATAGGAGGTAAACATCTCTTGACTAGTACATATGTGCCTAGTAGACCCATAGTCTACCACCTATTTCTTCACATCAAAAATCAAGAGAGCTTATGGCACCACTATAGCAATGATGTCATCATCACTGTCACCATCTCGTTGTATCAAATTTACATTTGGCTTTCGAGGCTTATCATAGTTTGCTCTCTTCTTACACTGTACTGCATAGTATCCTAGTTTACCACAGAAAAAACAATCTCCTTTCTTCTTAAAAGAGGGGTTAGAAGCATTAGGTTTGTAATCAAATTTCCTATTCTTCTTGTCTTTAATTTAAGAATCATACCTCTTGTTGTGAGGCTTTGTCTCCACCAAGTTGGCTTTGGATGTCATTTCTTTAGTTCAAGCTGCACGTATTGCCTTGCAATTGGTGTCTTCAATGATGATGTGAGTGATCAGGTCAGTTAAGGATAGCTGCTTTTATTTATGTTTCAACTGCTGTTTGTAATCAGATCAAGATTCTGGCGGCTTCTTAATCAAGATCCCGGCAACAAACTCGTCTGAAAGGTTGATGTTTTCAACATGAAGCTCCTTCAGCAGCTTATGATATTCGTTGATTTGCTCCTTCACATCCTTGTTCTCAGGCATCTCCCATTTGTAGTAGCTGCCCACAATAAACTTTTGTTTACCGGCATCCTCAGTAGTGTACTTTGTCACCAAGGACTCCCATATCTTACAAGCTTCCTTATAGACACAGTAGACATTGAACAAATCATTAGATAAAGTGCTAATGATAGTGTGTTGGCATACCTTATTTGCATGAATCCATGCAACTCTCTGGGCTTGATCAATATTAGCAGGAGGCTCGGATTGAGCAAGAGCAGCGGCCATACCATGCATGTCAAGAATGGTGAAGACTCGTTCCTGCCACCATTTGAAGTTCTTGTCGTCAAAGACTTCTATCTTTGATATGTCTGGGAACGGCCTAGGTAGGGGGACAGCAATAGCGGCAGGGACGTATTGACCTCCAGTCAAACCACCAGGCACACCTTCAGGAGTGACATTCTCGCACTGTTGGTCGCCATTAGGTTGAATAGTTCTTAAGATTGTTGGTGGCACTGGCAGCAGACGTGAACAACGAACTACAAAATGCTTAAGTCGTGCCCAAAAGGACACTGTCCTTAAGAACTATTCTAGCACATCGGAATGATGACCTGACAGTTCACCAGGATTAAACAAGCACTTCCTATGGCAGAGCAAGGGAACAGAATAATAGAGACTAAAAAGAAAACACAGACAAACACAAGAACAGAAGGCAGAGGGAGGAGAGAATTGCCCTAAAAACTCAAGAGGCTGGTCCCTGTTCTGTCCGCACCCATGGCTATATATAGCTCGAGGAAGGAGATATGAACGCTGGCTCATAATCACCAGATTAAAGCTTCCGTTAGACTCTCATAAATTACATTTAAGTACTTGTCTGGGGTTACGCAAACGTAAATCACAGTTAAGCCTATGTCTGGAAACGTTGGCAGACAAAACATTTAAGATATTAACTTCACAAAATTGGTTTATCTAAAGACATTGGCAGACAAAACATTAACTCACAAAATCAGTTTTCAAAAGAGGTTTAATGCTGAAAAAACTGTCAAGGCTTCAAGTTCAAATTCGAAACAGCAAAACCAAAGGTTTTTGAGTAAACTAAAAATAATATTTATTTAATTATTTTTGTAAAAATAACCCAGTAAAAGGAACCCTTTGCCTCTTGAACTCGCACGTAAGGGGGGCGAATCGACTGATTTCAACTGCGATTGCCCTGTGTTGCTTGTTTCATGTGCGCAAGTCCACTTCTCCTCCAAGCCCATTTTACTAGCCCACTTCATTCTTTAGTTTATATACACTAGTAGAGTCCTTCTTTTAGTCAATGTGGGACTTTGACACACACACACACACTCTTTTGACACACATACAACAGCCTCTTCCTTGGTATTAATTCACACAAAACCTTCCTTTCTTTTTCTGTGGATGCATTTATTTACTTTTATATGTGACCAACCTTAGCACTGAAGGTTAGAATTGATTGTTTATTGGTTTGCATTTGACCAATTTTATGATACAAATGAAACAGAGCCGATGGTGAAATTCTTCAATTAGTTCTTCTTCTATTGAAACAGAGAGGCTTGAAGGTCTCATTGACCTACATGCATGAACACAGAAGAAAATTAGAATTTTTTGCTTGTTTAAGCAAGGACCTATTGGCTTGTAGCCAAGAAAAGTGGAATGAATTGATCATATGTTGTTCCTACCACACTATTATCTATAGTAATAGGGAAAAAAAAGCTATTACTTAGCTCTTTTTGTTTAGAAAAAATAACAATAAAATCCCTTTAAATTATATGAATGATAATTTGATCCTTCAAAATGCCATAATTTCACTGAAATCCCTCAAAACTTTTCTATTATTAATGAATTTATATAAATAACCAAATTATCCTTGTTGAAAATAAAATGATTCACAAGTTTTGTTTAAATAATCACAACTTTCCTTCTTATATTCACAAGAATGCAACAATAAATTACAACTTTGCATGTTAAATCCCTGATTTGCTGTTGCACTGTTGCGAATATAAGAAGAAAGTTGTGATTATTTAAACAAAACTTGTAAATCGTTTTATTTTCAACAAGGGCAATTTGGTCATTATATAAATTCATTAATGGCAAAAAAGTTCCTAGGAACTTCAGTGGAATTATGGCATTTCAAGAGACCAAATTATCATTTATATATTTCAAAGGGATTTTATTGTCATTTTCCCTTTTGTTTATCATCTACAGCTTTAGCTTTGTCATATTCAGATTCTATATATTACTTAAATTCTCCGAGTTTGCTTGTAGGCGATATTGATTGGACATGATTTTGGTGGAGCATCTACATCTTATGCTATGGAGTTGTTTCCTCTTCAAATTTCCAAGGCTATTTTCATTTATGTGGCAATGCTAATAAGTGGACAAAGTACTTTTAATATCTTTTCTCAGCAGGTGAATTTCTGCTGTTAACATTGCAACGGATATATCAATGTGTTATAATTTGTAGAAAGATGTAGCGTCATTTATAATTTTATATTTCGATTATAATGTTGATGAACTTACATATACTGATGCGATTGACTCTCTGAAATGTTCCAGCTTATTTTATCACCTCTCTACCATCCATTGAGTAGCATGCAAAATGAAGTGTGCTTGATTTTCACAACTGCACAGTAATTATCCCTTGATACTAATAGTTGATTTTGTACTAAAATTAATTTCGAACTTTTAGGCTTCATAATTTTCCCATCTCATAGTGGAAATGCTTGCTGCCTGATTTATGCCTTTACTATGGCTGCATGGAGTATAGTTGTATATGTGCATTACCCTTTTTTTAACTGATGAACTTATAGCTCAATCTTGGTTACTTTTAATTAATTTACAGTGTTCCTTTCATCTTTTAAGCTTCAAGGGAGTTAAAGATGAAGAGAAAGAACATTTGTAGTTAATTTATAGTTTCCTGCCCTTATTAAAATAGTTGAGTTTTGTAAGTCATAATGTGGTTTCCATGAATAACCCAGCTAAACTTAGAAACCATTTTTGAACCAACCATGATTTTTTTTTTTTCATTTTTTGCTCTGTGCTTTGCAGTATCTGTGGATGATGATAAGGATCAATATAGATTGCAATGGTTATTACAGAAAAGGAAGAGAGCCCTTCTTGAAATGCCAGGTTAGCCTTCAAAAAAAATTAAATGTACCCTTTTTTAAATATTTCAGAATCTGGGTTCGATGCTGTGAATGATTTTTGTATTGGGTGAACCAAAACTAGAATCACATATCATAGAGAAGCAAAGCAGGGTAATAGTGTGTGGGAGCTTCGTTCCTCTTGATGTGGCAATCAAGACAAAGAAAAAGACAAATCATGGAGTTGAGATATTAGGAATAGGAGACATGATGAATAATTGGACTCTTCAAGCCACTGAGAAATAATTAAATTCAACCACAAGAGCCATCTAAAATGGTGTTGTATGTATTATTTCATGTGATAATGCAGATTTTCCCTATTTTTCTTTTTGGCTAAATGTTCTACTTCATCTTAATACAGTTCTTCATCTTTCGTGGACGTAACTTCATCTGTCCATACCTTTTGATTTGTCAAGTTGACATTTTTTTGGCTTATTTATTTATTATTTATATATTTTGGTAGATGATCAAACAGGTTTTCTGGCCCTTTCATGTTAAAATTGTCATCTTCATTGATATTACAGTATTGCAAGTTAACAAAATTGTTTTGCATCAACATCAACATTTATAAAATTGCAAGTGAACAAAACCGTTTTGCATCTGCATAAGCTATGTTGCTTCTGTTAGGGTCATAAGCCATGGCTATTTCCACGAAGGTTTTGGGATTATTAAAGGATTGTGCACAATGCTCAAAATCCCATGCTTTATGAGTTTGTTTTTCCTGGAAGTATCTGTTGAATGACATATAACAGTCCACAGGATCAACTTTAATAAAGGTTCTTTAGTTTATTTATGATGGGATATGTTTCTTAGGAGAGGAGGTAGAAAAGGACATATAGAGCGTTGTGCAATGCAGTCTAAATCCTACTTGTTTTTTTTTTTTTTCCTACATCATAAATACTCTCATCGCATGTAATGCATTAAGGTTACATGGATTACTCAGAAGTTAGTTTATTCCTTACCTGGTATAGCTGTATAGAAGTCTTACCTACAGACTTACTTGGTTTATGTGATTGAAATTTGACAAATTGCTTAATGATTTCATTGCTACTAAAAGAAACAGGGTCTCACTTACTAATTGCTCTCATTTTTTTTTTTTGCACAATTTATGCAGGAGTTTGGTTGAAATTCCATTAGTCAATTGGTGAGAGGTGACTGACAACTGGTGTGGCATTATTATTCTTTGATGTTTTATATATGATCAGAATGTGGCCAAGAAGTTATAACTCAATCATTTAGCTTGTATCAACTTTAACTTACTTTTGTCATGTTGCATGTAATATATTCACTTTTAGGAGAAGTCATCTTACTGATAATATATTTACTTAGAGAATTTAGAGGCTATGCAAGTTTAGAAATTTTTTAAGTTCCACTTTTTAAGAGGTGGCAGGTAAGATGTTTTTAAATAAGAGGTCCATATAATATATTTATAGAGAATTGAAAAAATGGATGTTTCCTTTGTCCTCTAATTAATCTACTAAACACGATGAAGAAATTGTTATATATCCATACCATCTAACTTTTATATTTATCATATTGAATTGATTCCACGGGAATTACAAATCTGACATACCAAACACACTGGTATATGAATTCTAGGTCCAATTTCATTTTTCATGCTATGATTCTCTTATACAAAACATGGCCCAAGATGTAGGATGTCGATTTCATTGCACAATGCTCAAGGTGTCCTGCCTTTCTCAATCCTCATGAAAAGGTCCCATCAACGGATACATATATATCACCAGCTGTTAGCATGCATTAGTTTCAATTCAAATAATGACAAAAGGAAGCCCAGAATCGTCTAGTGAGATGCTCCTACTAGTACGTTGCACTTCTCTATGTTAAAACAAAAACATGTTAAAAAACAATTACAAAAAAGAATCAAGATACAGTTGTATTTTCCTGTTTGCTTTTTAAAAAGGTCCCATCTGCCTTGTTGCCCTCTTTCATTGTCATATCTGATGGAAAGGACCTAACTCATTACACTATCAATGGATGGGCTGATCTCAGGTGTTCTCTTGCATGTTTTGACCTAGACATGCTTCAAATTACACTGATGTTAATACATGTCCTCCTGGTTTCATTGATGCATTGCTGGCTATGTTTTCTTCTCAGTTTGTTCTTTCTGCTATTTGTTTGTTGTTCTGATGGGTAGTATGACTCATGACACAAAAGGACCTCTTCAGCTTTGTTTTGTGATAGAAATAAATAGGCAAGCTGCTTTTTGTAAGCCATGAAAGAAAGATGAGAAAGACTGAGAGGATGCTATGCAAGTATGGTGGTAATGCTATTCCCCGTTAAAATAATATTTTATAATTCCTATAAAAAGATTAGCTTCACCAAGTTTCTAGTATGAGCTAGTCACAAGCCTCTGTAGAGTTGTTTCGCAGTATTCTAGATTCTAGGATTTAGTTGTTTTCTTTTTTCTTCCATATGGACAATGGTTTTATGCGTGTATTTTTCTGAGGCAAATTCACTTCCATATGTATGAATATGTATGATGTACTTATTTTCTGGGAAATAAGAGTTAAGAGCTCCCTCCCTCTACGGCTCTACCTATCTATTATTTTATTAGTGTTATTGGGATCTTTTATTAAAAAAAAAAAAACATCATCAGTTTTATTGGTTTGACTCGTAACATCCCCACTCAAAAACATTATTGTTGAGTGGGAATATATATATATATATATATATATTCAAATAGGAACAAACAGTACATCAAATAGTGAATAAATGAAATAAAAAGGAAAGGAAAATCACAAAACATGGAAGCCAAGCAGTCGTATATTTTCTCTAGCCTGCATGGTATATTTTCTCTAGCAATCCATTCTGTACAAACTCGTTTCTCAACGAGCTTGTACAGAAGTCTATAGGCCAGATGGCTGCAAATGCTCAGTAGTGAAGATGCATTTGTTTCTGGACTCGCAAAGCTTCCAGCAAGTCAAAACAAAAGTTAGCTGCCATTTCCAAGAGTTTGCGGAAGGTTGGATATTGCTTTTGAGGTTGAACCCAACAATCCAGGGGCATGGCTAGAAACGAAGGTATTGGGCAATAAGAGTAACCATTCAAAGAAACAAAATTGGGCGAAATTAAGATATCTTTTGTTAGCCCAAAAAAAAAAAATCTTTCTTGTTTCGAGAGGATGACTAAAAATCAATTAACAAAATTAATGTCAAATTAAGATTTTATCATAATTTTGATTTTCTAATTTATTATCCATCTTCATTTTTTTTTTGATACAATTACTTATTATTTATGAGTTAAGCCAGGTAGGATTGCATTGGTGGCAAAGCTTTTCTCACAAATATTTATCCATCCTCATACTTTAATATTGAAAATTTTTAAAAAATATTAATTAATTTACTTTATTTATGTTACATTATACATTCATGAGTGAATATATATTAAACGGGAGTCACTAGAACAATCATGATGAGTAGATAATTTATTTTTGCATATTTAAATATAAATATTTAAAATTTCCATGTCAATTTAAATTCTTACAAAGATTATTCATACTAGAAGTTTAGGTGGGAATCAAACTATTTAAAATATAAAATAATAATTAGATATTTAAGTTGAAAGCATTCTATAGCGCAAAGATAATTTTAGTAACTTTTTCAGTACATCACAATGCCTTTGATTATTGGGGGAAAAAACTTAAACTATGTTGACTATGAGAAAATATGCCCGCTATATTTTTAAATAATTGCTATCGTGAAGTTTTGGTTTCATCCCCAAGTTTATGGGTTACAAACTGACTGTCGTAGAAGAATAAAAACCGCTGCAAATTAATAGAGTAACCATATACAGGTGTAAGCTTATCTTTAATGTGTATAGACATTGAATCTTTATGGAGTTAATTGGAAATTTAAAGGGGGCAAGTGCAATTTAAAAAAAAATGAAAATTTTGTTGATTTAGATTTTAAGTATTATTAATATAATGCATGAAGAAATATTTCAGAATCTTCAACTTTTCAATCTTTTCCAAAACCATCAAGCTACAAATGCATGATTTTTTGTAAAATTTTTTGTGCTTACTATATAGTGAAGAATGGTAAACACTTTTTGCCAAGTACAATAACTTTTGTTAAGCAATATTTCATTTTTTCTTGACCACGTGCCACATATTATGATTATACTTGTCTGAACTATACTATTATTACTTAAATATATATATATAGGTAATAAGATAGTATAACCATATATGCGTTTAACCAACTTGTGGCGTGCAGTTTTATATATATATATATATATATATATATATATATATGTTATAAATTAACCAACCCTCACAACGTCATTGAATGAACAATGTGCAAAACTACAAATTTTTAAATTGACATTTCATTTCTACTATGCAAAACTACAAATGCTTGATTTTTTTTTTTTTAACTTTGTTTTTGAACTATATATATATAGTGAACTTTGTTAAAAAATGCTTGACTTCCTTATCAAGCATTTTTTTTTTCTACATACAGTAATTATTGTTAAGTTATACGTCACTTTCTTTTTGATCAAGTGTCACATACTATGATAATTTTTTTCTGACTATACTATCATTAGTTGACTTTATATCTTATTGAAATTGCTTACCCCTGCAACGCACGGGATTGTAGCTAGTTCCATTAACAACTAAATATAACAACAATACATATATGGGCGTTCTCGAATCTTGTGGCCGTTAGGCTCTAGATTCTTCTTCCATGGATAAGTCACAAGGGCTTAGGCACAAAAATAGCTTAAGCTATTATAGTTACTAATTTAGTGTTGCCGCAAGCTTATACACCCTTCATCTCTCCTATTACTTGTAAATGTGAAAGTTTTATTATTAAAAAGAAAAACAATCTACATACGGAGACTTGATATTAAAGTCTGAGGTGACAAACCTCAAGAACAGGGTCCCTGATCTTTTGGAAGGCGGTGGATAGTGGCATTGACTAAGCTGGATTCTCCATTGTCTGCACAAAATACTTGTCAATGGACTGTGATTTTGTGTTTTTCACGCCTAGCTCATATAAGTTGACCTCAATGATGCCTCAGGCTAACCAGTTCGATATCAAATATAAGAGTTCCCAAAGTGGAGCCTTCTCCATTTGCAAGACGAGTTGGATTAAAAATGGTAGTGAACAGCCTTTGCCTGTCAAAGAACTTTTATTACAGAGGAGGAATAGAAGGATTACTAAAATGATCAGTACTGTTTGAACAACAGATCAAATATTGGGGGAATGTCCATAGCGCAGTGTAAAAACTAATAAAACAACCCTAAACCTTAAAAAACCTGGTGAAAATTAATGGCAAAAGGCCATGGGATTTGGTTATATACTACTCAAAAAGTACCAAATCTCAAATTTTTTGAGCAGACAACTTATGTAAGAGTGTTTTAGTCATAAGGATTGTTTTAAATTTTTGAAAGGAAATGCATCTTAATAATTTTCAAGTATTGATGAAATCCATTAACTATAATTAAAACACTTATTGAGTGAGTAAACTTAGGCCATTCACTGAATCCAAATCCTAATTAACCAAGCTTTAATGTTTTTGTTTTAGGTCAGAGTTCAGGATAGAGTCATGTCACATTTTAAAGTTAATGTAATTTATGATTAGGCATTGGTATATAGGGCAAAATGTGCAAGGGTAACTCCTAAAGAAGAAAGGTTAACATTGAAAATTCAATTGAGCATGAGGAATGGCGCGTAACTTGCAGATGTTTTCACTAACGTGGGTAACAAAGTTGTACACATTCGAAACAAGTTTGCACATGATTGATTTCAATGCTCTTTTTTGAGGGGAGTTTTACAATAGTTCGGTGTTTAGGTTAAAGCGTGTCATAACAAAGTCAGCTAGATTTGAACTAGTTTATACTTTTAGTACTGGAGCTTTTTTCGCAAGTTATAAATTGTCACACATAGAGCTTCTCGATATAATTCAAGTAAATTAGTGATCCCATTTCCTCTTTTCTCTCATCATCATCTTTTCATACAAAATTCAACAAGGATCAACTTTTCACATTAAAAATCCCTAAAAATAATTGCAAGTACATTGCTTACACTTTTCCACTTTTGGCAGAAAGGGTTTTTAACAATACATTTGTAGTACTACAACCAAATGTTGCTCCATTTTGATTATGATAGAAATAAGTGAACACAATAAACACATCAATATAAATGGAGTACCTTCCCAGTCTCTCCTAAACGCATCAGAAGAAATTTTGGCCACCTTTGTAGTTATGAACATATCACAATTGACATTGATGTATGTTTCAATTCTGGAGTTGAAGTTTTAAACTGTTAAGAATTTATCTCTTTAGTCCACACCTTACAAACATTCCCAACGAGAACTGCTTTTCGGCTTAATAGTCAGATGGTCACATTTAGACGGGCAAATAAACAATTTGCACTCTTTCTAGGACTACATGTGTTTTAATCAAAAAAGAATGAAGTTTAAAGTCTATACAAATAATAAATTAAGCCATCATCATAAAGTTGGGCAATAAAAATTAGCTTACATTAGGCGGGATGGGCTCCTGTGACGTGTTCTGATATCCTTGGGATGGAGGGATAATGACCCGACGGATGCCACCTACTTTCATTGATCTCACTGCTGCCTCAATTACTGGAATGACCTGCATGTTGCATACAATGCCCGTATGACAATATGACAATATTATGTTTTAGAAAGACAAAAATAGGTTGTGACTGAAATCTAGCCTAGGCAAGATTGAACCTGCCCAATTTCGCAAACCATGTACGCATGTACCCAAACAATTCAGAGGTTCATGTCACCCAGCTCCTTCACCAATCAAAACAAGCCAATTTTTATTTTTCTCAAAACCCTCTTGCGCAAATTAAAACTGTTGACAGTACCACCTTCTATTGAAAATTACACTTTATTGAGAGCTGATTTTGAAAGTTAAAGCTCTCCCATACCAGATTAAATGATGTGACCAGAGTCAGAGACGAAATAAGGCACATTTATTCAATCAAACTTCATTTTCTTGGTCTCAACCTCATTGTTATGTAACCCCATGTGCTCTCATTTGACGGGTTTTAGAACGTTATAAATTGCAAGATAAGAGGGCTGATTTTTCAACTTCACATTTTTCTTGTTGAGACATGCCATATGCCTTTCTCCTTCAACCAGGTAAGAAAATTTATATTATAGCCCATCAAGTAACTTAGCATGTTCCATATTCCCATTTCTTCCCCAATATGTTGGCACATTCCTATGCTTAAAAAGCATATTTACAAAAATTCACATTCGTAATATTTTATCAGATTCTTTTAAGAGAGTGGGAAATCAGTCTACCATAGGCATTAATAATTCTTTTAGCCCATTTAATTAAGATTAGTCAGTTGCGTATAGCTGCTTGAGGATTTTAGCATCTTAAGCTATCTTTCTCAAGTGCCACATATTATAATTAGCGATTGACAAGCATCATGTTAGAAATGGCTATGTCACAAGCCAGTCTATGAATGTCTCTACTGACAAATGAGTGGCTTTTGTCATATTTATATGAAGATATCAAGAGACAACATGAGAAGACAGAGAAGGAGAAAGCTCTAGATATGTCTACCTTGGCCCTTATAGAGCTCTTGAAATCCATTACTATAAAAGGGTAGGATATAATAAAATCTCTGAAAAATATCGTTATTTCTCTCTAGTTGTGACCAAATAGCTTAAAATTTCTTCACTATTAGTGTCTCGATTTGACAATTAGTATAAGGAGGCCATCACAATCGTTGATAGAGAAGGGAGACAGTACAGAGAGGGAAAAGTCAGGCTTAAGATGTCTATCTTGGCCTCAGTTAAGCTCTTAACTTCCATTTCCGCAAAAAGGGGCAGGTTAAAAGAAATTCCCTAGATAATATCCCATGAGTCTCTTATGTAATTGTAAATATGACAGTGTTAGGTATTAAACTAGCCATTAGGTTAGTTAGGATATTATCTGTTATATTAGAGCCTATAAATACCTCTTATTTATTGTATTCCCAGGATCCTAAGTCATCAATAATAATGCACACCATTCAGTGATACACTTGTCTCCCTATTTTTCTCAATCTCTATCTCTCAAATTCCCTCATTCTTTCTGCTCTTCTCTCCTCTGTTCCTCTCTTTCCCTCTCTTCCTATCTTGAATTACAGAGGTATAACAGAGTCTCAAATTGGAACCAAATAGCAAATAGCTTCAAATTTCTTAAATATTAGTGTCTCCATTAGACAACTAGTATAAGGAGGACATTGACATTTAAGCTTACCTTCCCAGAACCAAGGGTGAAAACAAAAGGACTTGATTCTCCAGTCTCATCTTTGTGGTCATATGTTGAGTCAAAGCGCCATCCCTGTTTAGCTGCCAACCGTCCATAGTAATGAATTGCAACCTTCAAAGCAAGAGAGTTCATTTTTCACCAAATGATGAGACCCGATAAATTATTAATTATACTAAGAATGAAGAAAGATGCAAATGAAGAGGAAAAGATATCCTCCAAAAGCAAACAAATGGCATGCTAATAGCAACAAATAATTTGACCCAAGAAAAGAAGCAAATAACAGTATATGGCATTAGTATACAATACTGCACAGAACAAAAAGCAGAAACTCAGAAATCAAGAAAAAAGAAAGAAAGAAACACCCGGTCTCCCTTGGCGGGAACTTCTCCGGAACCATCAAGCAAGTCCAAAACCTTAACGCCACCAGAATTCGGGAGCTCAAAGAAGTCAGATACGGGGAATTTTGAAGAAGAGGAAGATGACAAAGACGACGCCGATGAAGGAGGAGGAAGTGAGGAGATTAAGGCATAGAAAGAGGCGGCGGAGATAAGGGAGAGAGAAAGAGCTCTTCTTGGGGTTGAAGAGAGAGGCGAAATTGCAGAGGCAAGAACATTGGGAGGCGAGGGAGAGGCAGATTGGAAGGGTAAAAGAAAGCGAGTTGAATTAGAGTGAGGATAGCATTGCATTGTCATCCCCTGGACAGTTCGGATTTCTGAATGCGAATTGCCACACAATCGATTGGGAGGGAAAACATGTTCTGGTTGATAATGGGCAGGAAGAAGTTATATTTTGGGAGAATTTCAATTTAGACAGGATCTCTGGCCACGGTGGATTTCTTTTTTTGTTTTTTGGTTTTTTAAAAGTAGTACCGCCTCCCTTATGATGGACGAGAAGCATTCCCTCACTCCAGTATTTTAAAATCCAAAATGGACTGGACGGCTCAATCGGTCCGACTTTTATTCGCTGATCAAAATAATTTAATCCAACTAATTGGACTAATTTAATATTTAAATTAGGTTGACTCAGCTAGATTTTAGAGAAATAAATTTGACTTAAAAATTAAAGTGAGTCAACTCACATCAACCTTATTCAAAACTAAAAATATTTAGTTTAAGTCTCTTAGTTTCACGATTTTTTTTTTAACATCTAATTTTTGATTTCTCTTTCATGACTCACGATTAATTTCTGACCTCTCTTTCAACCTCTGCCTCTATCTCTAGTGATTCAACTTTTGGCATCAAGATTGAAAGTTCATGAATTGTGATATGACGGCGTGCCTGCTGCTCTAACGTTTTCATTTGAGATTGCAAGCTTGTACCAACATACTTCTGCTTTTAACTCCAACAGTCCAGACATCTAATATTTAGCGTCGAGTTCCCAAGCATCATTGACAAATTAATGTTTTATTTATATATTTGTATATATAAATATTATTTTTATTTAATTTTTATGTCATCGGTTCAATCTCTGTCTAGTCAATTGAACCACGAAAATTGTACCTTTGCTTTTTTGATTCGACGTCCAGTCCAAGTTTTAAAATATTGCCTCACAATGCATCGTATGAAAAACATGTCTATTATTATCATTAGCACCATATACTCTCTCATGCAATGCTAGAGAAGTATACATTTCCATTGAAATCAATTTAAGAGTTTGGGAGAACAACAATTAAATTTTAAGAAAATTAATTAATTTAAATTAAGTCTCAACTAATTTTAGAGTGCCAACAAAGTCATTTAATCCTTTAGTAGTAATAAATCTAATACCTTCAGAAATTTGCAAATCTAATTCTCAATGTTGTAACTTTATTGTAATGCATTTGTAACTTATTTTTTAAATTTTAATAGAGTTAAAAAATAAACAATAAGCAATGGAAAAATAAAGGATTTATTTATTTTATTGATAAATAGGAAAAAGATAAAGAATAAACAATAGAATTAATATTTTTCAACATTAAATTTGAATATTTGTATTTCCTATTAAAATATGAAAAATAAATTATAAATTTATTACAATGAAATTATAAAATTGGGAACTTAACTTATAAATCTTTAAAATTATTAAAATTAATACTTTTCAATATTAAAGATGAACATTTGTATTTTCTATTAAAATCAAGAAAACAAGTTACAAATGTATCATAATAAAGTTGCAAAATAAGGAGCTAAACTTATAAACTCTTAAAACTATTAGATTTAATACTTCTCAATATTAAAGATGAACATTTGTTTTCCTTATTAAAATTTAAAAAAAATTGTAAATATATCATATCAAAGTTATAAAATTGAAAGCTAAATTTATAAATCTTTACAAATTCTTATTAGACTTATTACCATTAAACAATCAAGAGAGTTAATAACAAATTTAGGAACCAATGTATGGGGGCAAAATTGAAAATGTAACATGAAGTGAGGGGATCAAAATCTATTTTTATTTTTTACAAGTAAAAATTTTTAATTTTTTTTCAAAGAGTGATTGGAGGGTGGTGAAATGACCCCCGCCCCTCTCTAAATTTGTCCATGCAAGGGACTTTTTTGGTATTTTAAAATTTATTGTGACTTAATTTGAATTAATTAATTCTTTTAAGACTTAATTATCATTCTCCCTTAAAGTTTTACAAATAAATATTATTAAAAAATTACAATAATCACCACTAATAAACATCTAAATTATATTATTATAATTATAATGCCGTTAAAGATGAACGAACTAAATTTAAAAAAAAAATAGCTTCTTTAGGTGAGAAAAAAAGGGAAATTAAAAAAGAGTTATCAATAAAGAAATAGCACATAAAAAATCTAACATTAAATTATGTAAGCACCAATTATCCCGTGTGATTTATAGGAAGTAATAAATATTAAATACAACTATTATTAAAACATATATTTTGTTTTTTCAAAAATATAAATATTTTTTTAAAATTTGGATGTTCAAAAATATAAAGCATTTTTAATTTTTTAAGGTTTAATTATTATTTTTTTTTCAAAAGTGACTCTATTGATAATAACTTTATATTTATTGTAGGGTGATTATAGGGGTAAATATAAAAAAATAAAATTAATTTAAAAATAGATAATTATTTTATTTAAGGATAAGATTCAGTTAAAATGCTTTACCTTTTTGTACAAATGGAGTATGAATGATTGAAAACTTTATGCCTTTAACTAATAAAATAAAAAATATATATACAATACATAATGAACAACAACTACATAAATAATTAAAAATAACCTAGACGTCTCATAATTGGTTCTTAAGATGCATGACTCATCAAACCAATTTAAATATATCAATTAATGTTTTTTCTGCGAAAGATGTCAGGTTATTAATCGATAATTTCACAAGTACGATATGAAACCTAACTAAAAAATTATCTTGCAATTCTCAGCTAATGATAGAGTCTATATCAAAAGAGCTTTGCAAATAAATGTTACAAAAAGATATAATCATCGTCATAAGCATCTAAGCATCTAAATCTAATCATCGCACTTATAATGCTGATAAATATAAAAGAAATAAAATAAAAATATACTTCTTTAAATATAAAGAAAAAGAGAAATTAAAATATGGAGAATAGTAGTTAAGTTTTTAAAAGAATAATTAATGATAGTTAGGTCCTTGACAAAAAATTTTAAAAAATGAGTTACAAATATCAATTCAAATAATTATAAATTTAAAAATTTCAATTATAAATAATACATTTAAATTCTAAAAGTAACTTTCAGTTTATAATTAAGATTTCTATTTATAACATTCTGAATTAATATTCATAACTCATTTTTTAAAAATTTTATTGGAGACCTAACTGTTATTAATTCTCACATTCAAGATTTTACTATCATTCTCCCTAAAAAAATATATTATTAATAAAGAAATGATATTATAGAACAACTAACATTAAATTAACTCATATGAACATTGCCCAAATAGCAACAACTTAACTTGTCTAATCACTAAACAAAATCTTCAATTACCCCTCCATACTTGATACTTTTCACTCTTGAAAGAGTAGCATACAATTGTTCATGCATAAATACATGCTTAGGTAGATAATATTTAATTGAAGTGGATTGCTTGCATAATTCCCAACATTGAACTTGTTTGTGTGTGTGTGTGTGTGTGTGTGTATCCTTGGCTTTGTTATGAACTTTTCTTCCCAATTAATTACAATCAGTTTGTAATCCCCCGTGAATTGCATAGGAAGCCCATACTTATGGTTGTTACAACAGAGCAATAATTTTATAATTAATTATTTGGATTAATTAAATACGAAAGTATTGCATTAGATTTACTTGTGCTCGTACCAATTATATGAGAAAATAATAGTATTGTAATAAATTAGATGGGCAATTGAGATGTATAATGAAGGCCACATGCATGGGAGGTCGACAATTAATCTTGTGAAATTAGGCTGTAAAAGTTCTAAGTAGAAGGCCATATGCATCCAATTAATTTATTTATATAAGGAAATTCTTATCCATTACTGTATCAAACAAATTTTTGCACACCTAAAAAATTTTGAGCTGAAAGGAATAAGTTTCAAATACTGATTGGTGGTTTCTATCTCACAATTGAATGATTGCTACATATTTATCTTTTCTTAGTTCACTAAGAAAGATGATTTCCTGTTATAAAAAGAAAAGGATGGTGATTTCCTTTTCCTTTTCCTTTCTTTAGCCTTTATTAGAAAAAGTTAGAAGTGTACGATATGCTAGTCATCTAAGATGAGATGAATTTAGTGTCTTTCAATTTTTTGCCTATAGCTCTTAACTACAAACACTTGGAATATGAATGACACGAGGATAAATAGAGTAGATGAAGATGAGAGAGATAAAGATCAATATACAAAGAATGTATTCTGGCTTAGCCTAATTCACTTAGCCTGCATCCAATCCCTAAAAACCTCCTGATATTTTTCACTATAACCATAAATGTGATCTAAGAACTTGTGAATTTCTCACTATAACATCTTGAAATTGAAAATAAGATTTGTCAAAGTTAATTAAGGGTTACATCAATTAATCTAGGTCCTAATCAGATTAATTATAGTAGTTAGACAGCTATTTAGGCACATTGGACCTTTTATAGAGCTTTAAAGGGGGCTAGTAGAGCAGTTGGACCATTTGGGGCCCAAATTAATGTGCTTAAATTAGAGTTTCCACTATAACAAATAGTGTTATGTGTTGTGGTGGATGTGATAAATTTTAAATTATACATAGGTATTCAGGAAAAATAGAAACAAAAGAGAAATTTGAGAACTGGTGAGAGAGAACAAAGAGGGCTTCACTGGGGTTTGTCTTAGAGGGTTTTTGGAAGCTTTTTGTGGTTGTTAAACCCTTAACTAAGCTTCCTCTTCTCTTATTCTCCCTCTTCTATGCTTCTTTCTTGAGTTTTTGGGTATGGGAGAGTGTTGTCTGAAATTCAAGTTGCGTTATACCCATTTTAATGACTTTAATAGAGTTTAAGGTGTTGTTTTATGCTTCTATTCATTAGTTTATGCGAATGACAATGGTTAGATTTGTTAATGATGTGGTTAGATTTAGCCCTAATACTATTTAACCTAGATTAAGCTAATGGGATTGAATAGTAGTGTTCATTGAGCTAAATGGAGGTTGAATAAATTAATGGAGACTAGAAATGAGATTTATAATAGCTAATATTGCTAATTAGGATCTTAAGCATTAATCATGATTAGGGCTAATTAGTGAGGATTAATTTTTAATGTAGTTGTTAATCATGAATTATAGATTAGCTATGATAGTGGTATTTCTAATTATGGATTATATAGCTATGATATGTATGAATCATGATGAGCTGAGTTTCATGATGGAGTTGTAATATTTGCTTAACTAAATTCTTTGTATTGAGATAAGCATGGATATATAATTATAGTATGAGATTAAATATTGGTTATGTATCCTTGACTTAATAGCATGCACTTGATCATGAGATAATTTAATTAGGTTTCCATTTATGATATGTCATTAAATAGCATGATCACGTTGCATGAGTATAATTATGTTGTTTAAAATGTTACTTAAGTTGTAAAACTTATCTTTTGTATTGAGGATTTGAAGTTGTCATTGATGAGAATACGTGTCATATGACTGTGTGGTATGAATTTAATGAGCTTGAATTAGGTTGATAGGGCTATGCAAAGTTTGGTGGTCTTGTCTAACCTGATCCAACTCAAACAAACCTAATCCAGTCTAGTCTTGTGAAAAAATAGACCAAAAGGACTAAAAAGACTAACAAGACTAGACTTCATCTTTAGGTTAAACTAGACAAGGGATCGAGCTTTCAAACTACTTGGTCTAATCCGGTCCTATAAAATTATTTAAATATAATTATAATTATTTTTATTTTTTTAATATAGTTGAATGTGAAGACTAAAGCCTAAAACTTGATTGTTGAATGCAATGTCTCACTTCATTACCTAATTTCCTACCTCTCTTCTCTTGAAGTTTGTTGTTAATATATTGTTGTAATGTAGTTTAGACAAGAAAAAGTTTGTTGAATGTTGTTATAGATTGTAATTAAATTTTTTTTGTGTTGGAGATTGTTATGGATTTATTATGATTAAATTTTAATGTTTTGTGATAAATTTTATATGATTATAAGTATTTTATTATTTTAATTGAGTTTATTATGTTAAAATGGATTGTTTCCTCTTATAGAAGAAAAAAGGGGCGAAACAAAGAGAGGTAACTAGGACCATTTTTCTAGTCTTATAAATCAAGTCTAATCCTGTTCAACTTTGGATTATGCCTGGACAGGACCATACTATGGGTTGTCCAACCTAATCTTTTTCATGAAAAAAACTAAACTTTGAGTTAAGTTGAAGTCTTATCCTATTAGTCTTTTATGCATCCTTGTAGGTTGATAATATATGCGATGAGCAATACATGCAATTATGGAATTACTGAATTAATGAGATATGGAAAAGAGTATGCTTATGTTTATATGCATTGAACTTACACGATTATAGTTGGGTAGGAGTTCACTCGAGAGATAGTAAGGTATTATTAGAAATCCACGTGTTGTAGCCTTTACTAAATTTGTGTATAATGGTTGGCATTATTATTACTACATGTGCTTAGTATTATCATTAACTTGTAAGTATGACATAGGTCAAGCATAATGTTCGATATCACTGGTTCCTATAGGGAACGATATGGAACGAGCAACCATGACATTTTAGTAATTCAAGAAAGAGGAATCCATAGTCCAAGAGTAAAGTGTAGGTACCTTGGCTAGGTAACCCCTCACAATTAGATAGAGGGCCTAATCTAGTCACACAATTAATCTTATATGATTTGGTAGCCCATGAATTTAGTCAAAAGATATAAGGAAATGAATGGAATGCGTATAATCATGCATAACTATCATTATTAAATTATATGTCATATGATTAATGATTGATAGTGATATGATATATGTGTTGGGTGTAGATGGAATTTTAAATTTGAATCTTTGCCTTATATGCTTATATTTGCCATACTTTTATATACTTGAATTTATGTACCTTGGTTACTGAGATTATATAATCTCACTCTCATTTGTTAACTTGGTTTTCCAGGAGATTTTGATAGTAAGGCAAAAAAAGGAAACATCAAAGACTAGAGATGCTTAGCCATATGCAAAGTGTCTAGTTATTAGTTTGTGTAATTGAATACTTATTATTGTCAATATCAAGGGTTAGTAAATGTTTATCTGTATGTCATTCGCATGTAGCTCCCATTGTTGAGTTAGTCATTTTGTTTGTTGGCCTTTATGCTTTTTGGGAAAATGTCTACCATGAAAGTGTGTGGGGATTGATGGATGGTATTACTTTTATATGTAAGAATTGATATAGCATATTGATGCAAGGGTGAGTATTTGCTTGTCAATTGTGAATTATGATGGCTTAAGAGGGGAGATACTTGATTGTGGTGCTTTTAGCTTAAATGCTTGTCTTTACACCAAGTGTTACAGAATCCTCAATTATATTCAAAATGGGGTCAATCAAGGCCATTAGATATATCTTTTAATTATCAGCATGTGGATGCTTAAATCACCTTAATCAGAGGTTCGAGTAGTTAATTAGGTATTCCAAAAGTTAGGATTTAAAGCTGTCATAACTTGCTATCTTTTTGTATGCGCTACAGTAAAAGCTCATGTTAGCCACGATGAATACTTTGCCTACATTGGCCACGATGGACCACCCTGTGGGCCATGACGAGTAGCTTTATGTCAAAAGTTATGGCGGATAGCCCATTTAGTTGTGGCAGATGTGTCTTGAATTTCTTGAAATGTCTATTTTGCCCTATTTTAAATGCTAACCCTTTTTCTAAGTTTTTACATTCTGTTCTTCTCTAATTTTGGATGTTTTTCAAAGCTTAATTATCATTGTTCACTTACATATGACTTTGGGGATACTGTTAAATTAGATTGGCACTTAAGAGGGGGTGAATTAGGTGTTTAAAAAAATCAACTAGACTTTTTCCTAACCTAAAAAATGCAGATGTAGAACATAAGTTAGAAGCTGATGAATTTTGAAATTTAGGAAGAAAAGCAAGACATAAAGGATTTATCTTTGTTCAACCTAACCACTTGACTTATATCCAGTCCTTAAGATCATCCCTAAGATTTTTCACTATAAACACAAGTTTCAATAGATGGTTGCAATCATAATATAATTCTCAAAACTACACCAGTCTTGATTTAACAGCAACACTTGCTACACAAGCAAGTTGTTACAATGTACCAAGAAAAAATCTCTTTCTAAGCTTTTTATAAAATGACTCTTTGAAAAGTTTAGATATGATACAATAAAAGCTTATAAACTTAAAAGACAAAATTGAAAGACTGTAGGTAAGAATTCAATGCAAGACACTTAGAAATCAATGAATGTGTTACCCACTCACTTAAGTGAGGTCCTACATATAGTTTCAAGTGGTTTAGATCGTTAGAAACACTCATGGAAGAGATTATACCTATTGGAGATGTGTAGAAGTAAAGAACATAAAAAAAAAGTCACTTTTCTCACAAAAGTATTTAATGTAGTGTTATAAGCTAATTCAAGTGTGAATTAGAATGAAACATGCATGGAATGACTTTAAGACAAATGGTTCTAGTTCACTTATGACAATTCAAACATGGGACAATAATGTTATCAAGCGTGATTTGAAAAGAAGAAGTACCTAGCCTCTTTGTGAGACAAATCATGCATGGGTACTTTATTCAATCAAATGGATAATAAAAACACTTAGCTTCTCTGTGAGTCAAAACACGCTTGAAACATATTGAATCAAGCTTGATTTGTCTTCTTCAGTTCTAAGACTCTCTAAGGTCAAACTTGAACCCAAAATAAGTAGGTTATATTTCAAGCGTGAATCACCCTGATTTAAGCAAAAAATGTCACTAATGCAAACTCAATATGACACATTAGAAAATTCAAGAATGAGCATAAAGTGCACTCAAGTATAAATCAAAATACAAAAGCATCTTTAAGATACTTTCCATACTTACTTGCCAAAACATGCGTGAATCTTTTTGTATTCAAGCATGGAATAACTTACAATATAGTGTCTAACTTCTATGATCTAAATCAAGTGAGATTCATTCTAGTTTAGTTTTGAATTAGATCCATTAAGTCCTATCATGCACTATGGATAGCCAAAACATGTGTGGATCTATCTAGATCAAGTGTGAATTGGAACAATGAACTCAGGTGCATTCTAAATGTTTTGACACTTAAGATTAAAAGACTTATAAGCCTATAATTGGTTCTAATAAGATACGTTCTTATTATTTTCAAATTATGTGATAGCTTTTGTAATTTTTACAATTAAATCTAAGAGAAGAATAAAATAAACAATCATATTAAACTAAGCCTTCTCTTGATCTTCATGCTCTTGAGGTTTTATTACTTCAATGATGCTTATAATATGCACAAGTAGCACACACTTCTTTTCTTAATTTTGTGATTATTAAAATACATGATTCAACATTCTCTCTCTTTTTGATAATGAAAAATCTTATATCAAAGTTTAGTTATAATCAAGATAAATACATCCTCTTAGATAGGTATAGGAGTTCAAAAAATTTTAAATAAGTGATTTGATAGTAAAATAAGATAGATTTAACACTAAAGAAATTTGTTCCATTGACAAGTAGCAATAATACAACAAATAATGGCACAAAGTCATTAATGAATACAAAAATAGACAGTCAAGCATAAATTTCAAAATACATAAATTTAAAAGAGTTAGCTTGACCTCTCTTGATTACTCCCCCTATTAAAGGTAAGCTAAGGTATCTTTCTATTTTTTTGCCCTTTTAACATCATGATCAAAAAGATGAAGGTTGGCTTAAAACATCATGAAATTGAGCTTGAACAAAGGTTGGAACTATTTCTCTATTAGACAAAGAATTTGAGTTAAAAGATTGAGTACAGAGGACTATAGTCTAAGTATTAAGATCATTAAGGTCTATGATTAGTATGGGATCAAGAGCTTCATTAGCTTTGACTTCTTCCTCTTTTCCTACCTTATTCTGCCCAAAATAACCTCTAGTAGTCATTATCTCTTCTCCTTTTTCCTTCTCTCTTGGCTATTGTTCAATATGAATTTAAATAGCCTCTTCTTCATGTATGGTCTCCTTAACTAGGATAGGAGTAGGCTTTTTAGTAGGTTTGTGGGTTTTAGTCTTAGGTTGAGATTTCTTCCTTTGAAAAGTTGTTGTGATAGATTGGGCACTAGAAAGAATAGTTGGTGAGGCTAATAGTCTAGGATAAAGGAAGGTATGGCAGGTTCTCCAACATGTTAGGTATGACAAGTTCTCTAACATGTTTGGTAAGTTAACGAACTAACTTAGTGGCACTCATATCCCTTTAATTGATAACATAATACTTGAGGCACTATTTGTTGTTGTTATGATTGGTTTTAGGTCTTAGCTTAATTGGTTGTTAGTTCTTGGTTTTGTAAAGTGAGGAGATTCTGGGTTTCTTGATCTTGGGATTAGTAGGTGAGTCATAAGAGGTATGCATTTGAAAAGGTGAGGGAGGTGAAGATGTATCCATATTCAACCTTATCTTGGTCTTGGGTGAGATTGTGGGAGTTTTGAAAGTTGAGGATGAGGAAACCTCATGAATAAACCCTTCTCTGAATCTTAGAGGCCTAGCTTCTTCTCGTCTGGCCACCTTTTCTCCTTTAGAAATTCCTAAATGCTGCATTATGTTATCAATTTTACCATTTGGGTACATCATCATTTCCCTTAAGCTAGTCATATCATTCTTCATATTCATAACTGTTTGGTTGAACTTGCCCTTTATACCATTCATAATCTTATAGAGAAATGCATTTGACATATCTCCTTGAGGGATAGGTATAACTAGTTGTAAGGTTGCCCTTACTATCTAATACTTAACTATAAGCTCTAATGGTAATCACAGGGCTAATCTAAATAGATTACCATCTCTAGAATAATCATCACAGTCTTAAAAGTATTAAAAGTGATAGAAATAGGATCTTAAGTTTTAAATTTTAAAACCACTATAATATAACTTTCATAAGCCAAAATTAGAGGAAAAATGAGATACCAATTTATATTCAAAACAATTGCATTTGAGTTGAAAATAGCATTTTTGAATACACAAAGGAGGATACGCTTCGATATGTCACACATGTGCCATAACTTCTCCTTTTTATGCCATATGCTGTGGCACAAGTGTCATACATTGTGGTGCCTTATACAAAATGATAGCATTAATGCTATCAATTTGACAACATCCTGGGAAAACTTCTGACACCCTATTTCTTTATTGACTTTCAATTTAGGTGATTCAAATGTCTACAGAAAGCTCTTTTCAAGCTCTAGCTTATAGCATTAGTCTCACCCACAAATCATTGCCCAATTAAAAGTTAGACACCCATTTGTAAAGTTACTCCTTTTCACATTTAAACCACAACTAAGGTGTATAATTTCATAGCCGGTGCCAAGAGCTCATATTCACCGCTAGATCAAACTCAATAGACTAAAAGATAGCTATGCAATATACCACAATATCACATATATCTCATTTTTAACTCTCAACCCCTTGATTTCAAAAATAAAAAGGGGAGACAATTTCACATTAATTATCGCATAATTCATCATAATCATGCATTTATATATTTCTTTATTTGTATTAGTATTTTGGCTCTTTTCAAATGTGCACATACAAAGCACATACAACTTAGAGTTCAAAATACAATTTTCAAAAGGAATATGCAATCCTAGTTAGAAATATCAACTTTAAATACACAATAAAAAAATCCAAACAAAGGAGGCCTACAGTTAGGAATGATATTTTTAAGCCTCCGGCACTTTCTCTCTATGTTGACTCTAGCTAGCTCTTATAAATTTTTAAGAGAGAGAGAGAGATGAGTATAACCACTCAATAATTAAGGTTGATCTAATATATACTAATGTATGTTAATCAATCATATAAATGAAAGTGGCAAAGGTAACTTATTCACATATATGAGTATTCATTGAAAATAATTCATGGTCACAATATTATCAATCATGTGATTATAAATTCACAATATTAACAATCATGTATTAATAAGAATATGTAGGGTTATAATAATAACAACCATGTGACCATAAATATGATATGCATGATAAACTCTATATACCCTTCTGATACCTCCAAATGAAACTATATGCTATTTAATCAATAGGGTTTGTCCATATAATTAGACTACCCAAGCCTTTCATTTATGACAAGCTACTCAACCAAGGCTACCATACTTACTTATAGTTCATGGTTTTACCCAAATCATACACTATAGGGCGTCATGACCTTAAGCTATCTCCTTGTGGAACAAGTAAAAACTAGTTAGGTTTGAGTCTATCGTTGAATAAGTAGAATAGTTTCTTATAGAACAAGTGAAACAATATTTATAAAGGCCAGCCATCGAGCGTCAAATGGTGGCCATACTATGTGAATTTAAAATTTTTACTCCTCTCCCTAAGCGAACCTTTACCTCACATGATCATGCAATGCAATATATACTTAACACGTAACATGATTAATTCAAGATCACCATACTCTTGCATGCAAAATTCTTAACCATCATATTCATAGCATACAAATTCTCATTACAACACTATCACGCTCGTCAATTCATATTTTTGTATCACCATTTAACACATTTCTCCAAGCATCATTTCATACCACATATTATCATCATCATATTCACCATTTTACAATCAAGATAATTATCATTTCTCATTTGAATAATCAACTTAAAGCCACAATTGCATTCTTCGCACATGTTCAAAAGTAGGCTTACATATTCAAAGTAAGTTGTAATTATTTATAATTAATTAACCTATAATTGCATAAACTAAATTTTCTCCAATTACTTCAAACTTTTGAAAGGTCAAATGTTTACTCCTCAATAACAAACACCTTCAAAACTCTTGCCAATTCCGAATGGTGCAATAAATGATTAATCTACAATTGGTCATATTAATAACTATTAATATCATTATTTACATGAATTTAATTCTCTATCTCAACACTTGGACTACTTAAAATCTCTAATCTCTAGTATTTGAGTATACCCATTAAATTTATTAACTTCCATTGATTCACATTCTTTCTATTAAACCTTTATACCATCATTAATGGCATTTAAACAACTCCAACAACTTTATTAAATGTCATTTTCAGGTATTAATGACCTCAACCACCACTAACGCTTAAAATCATAAACCTTATGTTTAAATAATTCAAAGAAATCCCATTAGCCTTAAAGGTTCAAAAATCATCTTTCTATGGCAAACCTTAACTCCTAAATCCATTAGAAGAGGAAGAAGAAAAGAGAAGGCTTAGAAAACTTATAATGATAGATTGGAAGCTCTAAATCGCATCTAAACCTTCACAAACTCAAGTTCTATCAAAGCTTTAGATGTTCTTCTTCTTTTTCTTTCTCAACCTCTCTCTTTCTCTTTTTGTTTTTTGAACTAACTCTTGCCTTTTTCGGTTGGTAAGAATTTAACTCATACTTATAATCTACAAAATCAGGAGTGATTTATAGGTACTTTCGTAGCGTTCTTTAAACTTAAAAATATACTTTGATCTTGCTGAGCTCTCGAAATTTAATTCACCTAATTTTTTTAATCAACTTTTAAACCTAATATTAATTTTTAAGATAATATATTTTAAAAGATAACAAATATATTTTTCTTTGAAGATAAATTTTTTTAGGAAAAATTGTTTTTTAAAAATTCTTTCCGTGTTGGGCCAAACCTGGCCCTACTCCACGTGTATTAAGCTAGCCTAAACTTACGCCTCGGGTTAGATATCGGGTGAAGTGAAGGTGATGCTGAAATAATGATGATGATAAAACGTGTTCGCTAATAAGATAAGCGCAAGCAAGATAACTTGTCTACGCAATTTCTTCAGGATTCCACTGAAATGGAGAGCAAAAGCACCATAACGAGCCGCCTTCAGGATGTAAAACGCAAGAGTGGCAAGTCCTACAATCAGTTAGCAGGGGAGACTGGACTCACCAATGTCTATGTTGCCCAACTTCTCAGGCGTCAAGCTCAGCTCAAGCCTGAGACTGCCCCTAAATTGCGGGCAGCGTTGCCTGACCTGCCCGATCAACTTGTGCATGAGATGATGAAAGCCCCCATGAGGTCTTTTGAACCTAATCTTATCCAAGAACCCACTATCTATAGGTACAATCGCTTTATTGGATTGCATGGGCTTCCTCGATTTTTCCCCATCTGAGATGAAGATCTTGTTGCGCATTCTTAAGATATTGTTCTTATTAGCCTTCAAATTGTAGTCTTTTTTTGGTTATCAGGTTTTGGGGGTTTTCCTGGACTTTGATCGGGTTAAATACTCTGCTCATCCAATCTTAGATAAGCCTGCTACATTTAGAATTTTGCTCATAGGATTCTTGAAAGAAGTCCTAAGATAGCTGAGTGCGTCAAATATTAATCTTAATTAAGGATCAAGCTGGTGCTAAGTGAACATACTCACGTTTATGTGGAAGGAGTATTGGCAGTGGCATATTATCTTGATAGTAAAGCAATGTTTGCTCCAAAGTGCATGGAGCAATCTGACATTTTGAATTATCAATTCTGGTTCTTTAGTTACTTCATGTTGCTGGTTTATGTTGATCTCCTAATTTATAGGTTGAACGAAGCTGTTATGCATTTTGGGGAAAGCATCAAGGAAATCATCAATGAGGAGTTTGGTGATGGGATGTGAGTTTCAATCTATTTTATGATTATGATGTAGTTTTGATCTATGTTACAATGACCTTTCTGATCATGTCTTCTGAGTATTTTATGTTAGTATTTTCAATACACCTATTGCATTGAAAAATATATGCAAAAATTTTGGTGATCTGCCTACTTTACCAGCAAATAATAAAATAGATTTGTTAGTTTTTAAGATATTCATTTTAGTTCTAGAAATTAATCCCTTTGAGTTCGAACTTAAATTACCTTATCACCATTAGTTATGTACCTTTTCATGTCCACCTAGTTTTATATGATGATCTTTCTATGAAATTTGCATATTATATATTGTTAAATAATAAATAAAAAAAATTGTGGACAAGACATGTTGATAGGTAGGAGAACATGGTTTCTGGGTTGTGATTTAGGTGAAGACACACACATGTATATGTATGCATGTATCTTTGTTGAAGTTTGACATATCCATGTGTGTATCACTTATCCTATAATTCATAGGCAAATGCTGGTTCAATTTTATTTATAATTTTAAAGCTTAGGAAATCTGTTTTTTCATTTTTTTGGTTGCCCTTATTCATAAAATGTGAATTTTGTGGAAGATATGATAGATGGCACATGATATAGTTGAGTCAATCAACCATTATCCCATTATGATGTTGAGAATACTCCTAATATAATGTGGGAGTTGGTAAAACATACCATGATCAATTCAACAACTATTCTTGTCTGTAAATACTAGTTTGAAAATATTTTCTTACTGTTCATTTATCATGTAGTATGTCAGCTATAGACTTCTACTGCTCGGTTGATAAAGTTAAAGGAGTTGATGGGAAGGATCGTGTGGTGGTAACATTTGATGGGAAATATTTGCCATACACTGAGCAGGTCAGTTGCTGCATATTTATTTTTCTAGATGGATGGATTTTGCTGCAGAGAACGATGATATACCAAAAGAATGACAATAAGTAATGTAAAAAATTGCTTCCTTTGACTTTGTAGTTGATGCTGAAAGTTGAGTAGATATGGTGCCATACTGATTGGGAAAAAAAATCTCATTGTCAATTAGTTGATACCATAAAAGAGACCGTCAATCAATCATACTTTGCTTTTAATTAAAATTTCTCTGCAGTTCAGGACAGTTTGCTTTTGTCCTGTTGTTATAAAATTCTGGCTATCCCAGTATCACAGAATGATATATGGGAATCTCAGTATGGAAGCTGTCAGAGATGAGAATGATAAATTCTATGCTCAGTATGCAATGGAACCTAGCATCACGTTCACCTTTACCTATTATAGGTGGCTAGAGGCAGTTAGATTTGCTTGTCTGAGATAACAAGGGCAGTGACCTGGCAAGAGTTTAATTCCTTAAAATAGAGGGAGTGCTGCTATGCAGCTGGAGAGGCAAGTGTAGCAGCAGGATTTTCTGTCTTCCTGGTGCCAGGGTTGGGTCCAGGGGCCTAATTCTTGCATTTTGGTCTTTGCTCTTATCCCTTTTGTTGGGGTAAATGCGCTGGACACTTTCCCATACCAGGCGGGATTGTCATAGGAACCTGTTGAAGAGCCCATAGTCCATAAAATACAACAACAAGAAGAAGAAGCTTTATCCTACTTAGTGGGAAAGCGACATCATAGAGTGCACAACTATATAGATTGTGAACATATTATCATAATTTAAAGTACAATGACGTCGACTATATAGATTGTATGACAATATGACATTATTGTATTTTATTGACAACCAACTCTTGAAATATATTATTTAATTTTAAGAGTTGGTTATTAATAACAAGGAGTTGAGTAGTCTAGAATATAAAACATTACTTTGCTGGCTGGTATTTTGGGTAATTGCTCAAATTCCTTCAACTTCACCAATCACAAACCACGAGAACTTTTAATTTATGAAGCATCAGTACGGGCATAACAAGTAATGGACACCGCACCATAACAAAATACGTGGTATTTGAATCAATTCGAAATGTTTCCCTACATCTATAGAGTTTTAGATCCACGTCTGTCACAATGAAGCTCCTTTTTCAAGATGATGGTGTTTCATAGATCCTAATCTTAAGCCTTATTTGTTTTCATCTGGTCAGCCAGTAGAATCTGGTGTTCAGCTCAACTATGTTTGTGTTCGCCTCATTGCTTGATGAACCAGAAGTTGCATGAGAATATCAGAAAGCATTTTTTTTCCCTTTTCTTTTGACTTACGGTTAAGTGGATTCAGCAATCGAGTTTGCATCATCAGTTTGCAAATTAAGCACGTCGACAATTTTGCATCTAATTTATAAAGTATTTTTATATATTTAATGACCTTTGGTAATGTTTTATGTACATGTCAACTTTCCTTATGGGTACAGAAATCAGAGCACATGGTTTCCAGAACAAGGCTTCAGAGAAGTCAATGAGTATCTTCATGCCAATCCCCTTGTAGTGTTGCCTGCAGACATTGGAAGACTAATGAAATCATTACTACGTACAAATTCATGGGTATCTATTTAGATTATATGAGTTACGTTGTAGCACGCGCTTATGTTGTCTTATATTTGACCATATTGATATTGACCAAGGATATATTTGAGATATCTATTCTATGTTGGTTAAATACCAAATTCTAAATATCTTTTCTATGTTGGTTAAATACCAAATTCTAATTCTAAAATTAAAATAAGTTTGTGGGTGAAATGACAAGACTGCCTCTCAACCTTTTTTTTTTTTTTTTAATTTCAACATCTGACAGTCGTTGGCACTGGCCATGGACTGTCACTGGTGACTAACCATTGCTGGTGAGCGTTTAAATCATCAAATTGTCCAGGGGTTTTGAACCCATACGCTATTGGCTCACTTAAAGGATGGCAGCCATTAAATCACCAAATCATGTTATATGCAAAAAATTGTATATGTAATAAATTTAGTTTTCAAACCACATAGTTTAAACCAACTTGTTAAACCATAAACTGAACTTGTCATTTTATTAACTTGTTAATTTGTTATGGTCAATTGTAAGGTTTGAAAATTCAAAGATTTGATAAGTTTCCATTTATAGAATGACAGTTAAATATTCATAAAATAACATGTTCACAAAGGTAATCAATTTAGTTTCTAAACTGCTTGCTTGTTACAACATAAATCAAAGTCAACTCATTAAATCCTTAACTGAACTTGTCATTTTATAAACTTGTTGATTTTTCATGGTAAATTGCAAATTGAGGGGTTTGAAAATTCATGGATTTGATAAGTTCTCCTTATAATTTGTTAATGAAATAATTTTTTCACGTGGTTCATATGAATTTTCAGCTCACTCAATTTATATCTCATATTCATTTACTAAAATGTAAAAAATTTTAAATAACAAGTTGAGCTAAAGTTTTAACAAGTTAATTTTTATATATTCAAATATGCTGACAGGTGATTATTGCAATTTGACAAGTAAAAGCTATTGATATAACAAGTTTAATTAAGGTTTTAATAATGATGACTTAAGGAAGAAATAACTATAAAGTGGTGTTGATTAGGTTAGTGGAGGTTTGTTAGAACTAATGGATAATGGGAAATGTTTTGGTTGTCATATATAATGATATTTTAGGGATTTTGAGTTAGTAGGATAGTTAGGAAATTATGATTTTGATTAGCAACTAATGAAATAAGGTTTTGGAATTGTATATTAACTTATTCGAACTTTTTGAGCACAAAGAGTAAGGCTTAAGGAAATGGTAAATAAATATTAAAAAATATAAATATAATTAAAAATATAGATACCATTTAGATATATAAAAAATAAAAATATATTTTTGTCTCTAAAATTTGTTTCAAAGAGTATCTAATACTGTAATATATTTCGTGTAGCATTTTCACATCTTAAATAATTAAATTGAAATATCAGATACTTTGACGTTAAAATATTACCACTTCTAGTGGACTCCATTTTCTGTGACATGTGATAGGTTCCATTATTAATTTATTATTATTTAAGCATAGCACTCTTCAATAATGGCCTCACCAATGGCACCTGATTAACATTAACAATCCTTACCCTATGTTTGGTTGGGGGGAGGAGAGGGGAGGGGAGGGAAAATTTTCCCTCCCCCTCCACCTTACCAAACAAGGGGAGGTGAGCCCCTCCCCTCCCCTCCCCTTGTTTGGTAAGGTGGAGTGGCCCTCCAAAACCTTCCCCCCCCCCAAATTGGGGGGATGCCGAGGTGGAGGAGGGAGGAATGAAGATGGGACGGATGGCCGAATATGAAAGAGGGAGAGCAATGTGCAGCTAAGACACAAGAAGGGAGGAGAGCATTTTTTTATTTTTTAAAAATTCCATAAGGCTACCACGTGGCAAGTAAAGTCAAACAAAATGGTCAACTCTGATAGTAGGCAACATTGCACCATTTTAGAGAGTTTTAGGGCAATATTGCTCTAAAAAAAGTTAAGGATATTAGGCGCCCTTAGAGCATGATAAATTTACACCTTTACCATTTTTTATTTTTTAAAAAATGCCATGTGGCAACTATTTGGCAAGTCTAGTCAGACAAAAACAGTCAAATTTGATGGTAGGGTAACATTGCATCTTTTTGAAAATTTTCGTGGCAACAATTGCTCTAAAAAAAAATCAGGATACCAAGTGTCTCTGAAAGAAAAATTCTAAGGTAAATCTACATCTTTACTCTTTTTCTAAAAGAAAAAGCACTTTGATATGATGAGACAGAATTTATCAAAATACTTATTTTAAAAAGTGGTTCGATAAAGTAAATCTATCGAAGTGCTTATTCAAAAAGATGCTTCAATAGGTGGCAAAAATTATTTAACAAAAGGCATGATCTTTTGAAGCGAAAAGAACAAGTGGGATAGTCCTAAGCCAACTATGGGTCAATGGCCACTTTTAATTCCAACGGTCGATCCCAAGACAAGCTTTCGATTGCAACGATGAGCTATCATTACCACGTGGGTTTGCCAATCTACTCCTCTTTATAGACAAACTCCCGTCATAATGATCATGCTATGCACAAATAACAAGATGTATGCCATTCAAACAACAGTAATCACATCATATCATGCTCACATAATTCTCTTTCTCTACTATAATCCACATACCATAATCATATTCATCATACTCCACATACTAAACATCACATATTGATCGGTTTCACAATTACATGCTTTCATTCATCAATAATCACATGAATATACATATGTAACATTCTCAACAATTCAATACAATCACACATGTATAATTCATCACGTTGCCAACGTTGCATCAATGGGTTCTTGAACACCCAAATAAACTTTCAAATGAATTATTTCAACTAATAAATAATTAATATACAATAATACAAATAAGATTCCTCTTGGTATCTCGAACTTTTGAGAGGTCAAATGTTACTACTCAATCACAATTTGCTTTCCAAACTAAATTCAAGCTCATCGGTTCTTCGTGAGGTTAGTCCACAATTACATTAACATCCATCACTAATAATCCTTAAAATCACCATTTCTAATATCTAATTTCATACTTTAATAACCAAATTCTCAATTACAAGATCAACCTCATATCCAATGAGTTTCTTACCTCCCATTAATTTCATTTAGCTCTCAACAACTTAAATAATCACTAATATATCTTCCAACAATCCAAAATCATCATCAATGTCACAAATTACTTATTTTCAACTCTCAAATTTCAACACTTTAATCACCCAAAACTCTCAACTCATGAGTTTAATCACTACGTTGAATTTATTAACTTTCATTAGCTCTAACTAACTTCATTAAACCCATCTATCACTAATAGTGGCTTCCAACAATCCTAACTTTCATTACTAATAGCATTTAAATGCCACAAATTCATCTATAATTGAGAGCCCACTCTTATGGACACATAAAACCACTATATCTAGGTTTAGATAATTCAAACAACTCCCATTAGTTCCATTTAAACTAATGAGTTCAGACCCATATCGCCCTAGGTCTAAAAATCATTATCTCCCAACCTTAAATCTTACTTTCAAAATGTGTAGAGAGAAGAAGAGATAAAGAAGGCATACCTAGGTGAAATTAAGCTCCAATTACCTTAAAATTTCCAAAAGTTAATACCCTAGCAGAGCAGCCACTCTCTCCGTCGCCTTCCCTTTGTTTTCTAGTATTTTTTTGTTTTCTAGTATTTTTCTTTGTTTTCACATTTTTAAAAAGGCTAATTTTAGGAATTATGCTGCAGCATAAATTTTTACGCTACAACATAATGCATTGGGCCAAAATTTATTTATTTTCCACAATTTGAGCCCGAGCGACCTAACTCACTTCCGAATCTAATCCAAGGGATAAAGCCAAACCTAATAGTTGTCTCTAACTATCCTCAAACCCATTTATATTTAAATTTATATATTTACCCTTCATTAGCTTAATTAATTAAGAGAATAATTTTTGAGATGTTACATTTAGTAGTAGAACCACCCGGCCAAAGGTGTTCTATCTCACTTTTGAACTATAATTTCTCCCATCACACATAATGAGATGTCGTTGGCCCCAACACTACATCATGTTGATGCTAAGGAGCTCAGATCTCCAACACCACACCCCACATAGGTACTAAGGAGATTATGCGATCAAAGGTATCTTATCCCGTTTTTGGACTATGGTCTCCTCCTATTGCACACAAATCGGGGTATTACTACTCTAATATCGCATCACTGATGCTAAGGAAAGTCACTCTCTAACGTCATATCCCACATGGATACTAAGGAGATTTTCTCTGATGCCGTGCTTCACTAAGTACTAAGGAAATACATGCCATATGAACTTTTACTATTCCTTCTTATGAGTGAACTCCTACCCTTAGCATGATCATGCTCACACTCATCATATATAACACATATACGTTTTAAATTTCTCAACCTGTCCAAATAAAACTTTCATCAATTCCATTATTGTAAATTGTTTAACATGCACAAAAATCACATTTTGCAATATGCAAGATTATCAAATCTTAAGTACAAATTAACACATCTACTCACAAATAGTTAGGTAATATAATCAAATATTGCAAATTATTTCATTACCCCAACCTTTTGTTACATAAAAGGGTTATTATGGTTAAACGTTAGCTTCACATGTTCTATATACATGATAAAGCTTGAGTAATACTCAATCTACATAATCAAGTGATAATTGTCAATTTTCACTTCAAATAAACCCTGAATTTGCTAGGTTCTAAGTACTCATAACACTTAAATTCTTAGCTAACAATACTAATTTTAAAACACTCTAACCATTCTATTAAACATCCAAACATACCAAAATTATAATCTAATTTCCCATATTGTCTCAAAACCTTCCAATTATGCCTAGGGTTCGTTCAAACCCTAACTAAAAATTTTAAGTCACCATAAAACTCATAATCCTAAGGTTAGAGACTTGATTTAACTCCTCAAGACCTTAAAAAAATTAATGGGTTTGGTCTAAACCCAAAGAAACAGATATCAAAGCCCTTATTACCCCGAAAGTCAAAATTTTCACATCAAAGGGAAGGAGAAGGAGAAATGAAACTTAGCCAATGATGATTCAAGATCTAAATGCATCCAAGATGCCCTTGAGATTGTGCCCTAATTGCCCTTAGGTCTCCTCCGTCTTTCTCTCAATTTCCCTTCTTTCTTCCCTCTGGTTCTAGTCTGTTTTCACGAACTGATAAATGCTAATTTTTGCGCGTATGCCACGACACATTATGCACAACAAATCTTAATAACCAAAAACTCCCAAGAAGAATTAAAAAAGAAGGGAGAAGAGTAGAAGAGAAACCTTACCCAAGGATTAGATGGCCTGTAACTATCTCCAAGCACCTCCAATGGTGAATCCTAGCAAATCTCTATCCTTTCTCTCTTGTTCTCTCTCAATTTCTTCCCACTTTATTGTTTGAAATGCTTCTCTCAAATTTAAAAATTCAATGTGTCTACCAAGGCAAAAAGCACTATTCATCATGACAATAGCTTATTTTGAAAACTGTATATAAGCCCAATATTTCCAAAAGCTCTTTTAGTCCCATTCTAAGCACTGTATGAGATCTAGTGGACCCAAATGGCAATCCAATTACCCTAATTAATCCAATTAGGCCCTAGATTAATTAATTTAATCCTTACATTAAATTTTTGAATGTTACAAGTTGAGTTGCTCAATTGGAGAAAGGCTAAAATAGTTATTTGTGATCAAAAGATACCTAATAAATTTTAAAATAACTTTTATTGAACAGCTATAAGATTAATATGTTATATAATAGTGAATGTTAGGCTTTAAAAGGATAACATGAATATAAAGTTGGAGTGATAGATATGAAAATGTTGAGATAGATGTATAGACAAACACAAGAAAGTAAAATTTGAAATGAACATAAATGAGAAAAAGTAAATGTGGCATATACTAAAAGAAAATTCTTAAAAAATCATTTGAAATGGTTTCAACAAATATAGAAAAGGCTATGAGGGGTATTAATGAGAAAAATGAAATAGATAATCTTGAGTTAAGTAAAAAAGAGTAGAGCAAGACTAAAGAAAATATTTATAAAAATTGTTAAATGAGATAACTTAATTAACAATATTTTTAAAAACTTAATTGATAATAAAACACAATGATGTACATTCATATAAATAAATTGTTAATGTTGTAAAGTTGATTTCCTTTTTCATTTTAAGACATTTCAATGAAATAGTTGAAAATATTTTATAATAGAAATATAAAACAACATTTAGTTTTGAGCTCCAGATTTATCAATTGAACATTTGTAACAAATTTTACCATATTTTGACCTCGATTGATGCAGGTTGAATTCATACAAATATAAATGAATTAAATAATTTTCCTTCTCTTTTGACTCACGTAAATTAAAGATTTGAATCCTGTATTACACTAATTCATACAACCCATTTCATTTCTTAAACATTTACAAGTTCTCTTTCACAATTTATAAGAGATTCAGCTTTGCATTCTAGGAAACGGGAAAAGAGACACGACAGAACCCAACAAAACTCATGTATTAGCTTCGTGCTTGATCTTCTGATTTGTTTACATGGGGCAGTGTAAGATTAGACTATTGAAATGCCTAAACAATACCCAACTTTCTTCCACCATCTCTATCATGAATCAAGTTACCAAGCTAATCATCAACAAGAACACACATTACACCTATGAATTTCTTTATCTACGAGTTATAACTCCTAGGATACTCAAAAACAAGGCCTTCTGCTACACTTCTGGCCCTTCCATTACCATGGAGCTTATTAACAATAGCCAGTGCAAAATCTGTGACAGAGGCAAGTCCCTCACTAGTTATCAGTTTGCCATCAATAACTACCTTAGCACCATTTATTGTTTCATCATTGAGTTTGTCCACAATGGACGCATAAGCTGCAAAGCTCTTTTCCTGTGAAATCAACAGCATCAATGTTATGTTTCAGCTGAGAAATGGGTCAGGATTTAGGAAGCAGAGTTGATGTAACGGGGTGTTTAATACCTTCAGTAAGCCTTGTTTATGAAGGATAAAAAGTGAAGAGGAGACTGCCCCAAAAATTCTTCCGGATGTATTTTGTTCTTTAAGAAGCTTCTTGAGAACTTTAGATTTGATTAACCTCAGAACGCCAGCAGCTCCCCCCTTGAAGTGTTCACGACAAATTCAACATCAACAAACATTTGGAGCCAGATATTTTATTTTCAGAAACCTTTAAAGTTAAAAACTTTGAACATTTAGAGGTTATGTATGCAGAAATCTATCTCACCGGAAGAATAATCAAATCATGTTCTATCTCTTGAGCCTCATTAATTAATATATCAGCAATTATTTTGGTTCCTTGAGAAGCCAAAATTTCACAATCATTTTCTACAGATGCAACTACAACATTGGCTTTTGCTCGGTTTAAAATATCTGCAATAATCACTACTTCAATCTCTTCAGAACCATGAGCAATTGGCAAGAGAACCTGCAAATCATGTAAAGTAAGATTCATGTTGCAAGATAGGGCAACAAAAGACTCATTAATCGGATATTGTAGTATGGCTCACACTGGGGGTATGGTGGCCAAGGGACCACTCAACTGTGTTGAATTCCTTCTTGGTTGCACCGTCATCATTGGCACTACCCAACAACTGTTACAAGAAGAGTATTAAGCTGCATTCCAATCCTTGGATTTCAGTTTCACAGAAGTGTATTGCTTAACTTTTTATTTGATTTTACTCTACTCTTTTCCTTTCTGATAATATTATCTTTTCTGTTCCTAAATACTACATCAAGTGATTGCATACTTCAATCTTTCCAAACTGAGTTTTTGAAGTTAATACTCTGACCATTCAACTAGCTTACAACAGCCCTAGATTTATATTTGATCAGACAGACCCTACATTTATTATTGCAATTTCAGGCTTATTTTCATTTTGATCTCATGAAAATTTGGCAAATACAGAAGAAATGAATCGTTACCTACAACTATGTACAAGAAATAAATAAATGTTCGGTTCTATTTGATATGCCTTTTTATTCCCTCTTTATCTTGTCAGCTTCTATGATCTTCAACATTCAACCTATCATTAATATTGGGGGGGGGGGGGGGGACAACTGTGGACAACTGATATTTCTTTGCTTAGACCAATTAAGGCAAATTAATTCCAAGAAACTTTTCAACTAAATCCATTTTAGACCTGAGATTTTGCTTTTCGTTAGGAATTGAAGCCCAATTTTCCATTACTAAACGAAGATTCACTAACCAACAATAGCAGTTGAGCACAACACTAAAGCAAAAGTTAGACTGGGCTCAAGGATATAACACTACCAACGATTCTCCAACTTCTTTGGCAGCTGACTCCCCAAATAGCTGTTCCACCAAGGACAAGGCAAACTCAAAAGCAGTTCCGGGGCCACGGCTTGTTGTAAGCTCTCCTGAAACTTGAACATTCGACTTACTAGCCCAAAATGGTGGAAGCTTGTCCATGAATGCAGGATGACAAGTCATCTTGCATGACAAACTATATCAAAATTAGCAAGTGTTGACCAGTAAATACCATAAGAATTGTAACTAATGTTCATCTAATTAAACTACCTTCTTTTTACTTAAAAGACCCCATGGCAAAAGAGTGACTGCTGGAGCAGCACATATGGCACCATAAAGCCTCTTTTCCTCCGCATGTTTGCAGGTAATTTTTCTAAGGACGCCACAATCCCTTAATCTTGCTGAACCAGGCATTCCTCCCTGTAAACAAGAGATCTAAAATTACTTCATAGACTCATCGTATCTCATTATTTTGCCTATGACACTGAAATCCAAGAGTCAATTCAATCAATTGATAACTCAATGATATGCAGCATAAGATCCTTAGTAAACTCTAATATACAATTCACTTTGCTACAAGGGCTCAAACTGATACTCATAGTTTATCAGACTATGGATAACAGAATTCGTTGATATCTAAGGTGCAAAAACAGAACAACCAACAATGGAAGTTTTATAACACACCGGTAAAGCCACAAGATCAAAAATTTCATCTGAGCATGTTGAAATGTCAGTATCAGCCACCAATTTGATACCCCCAGCAGCTTCAACTTCAAGCTGCTGCTCCACTGATGCCACAGTCACCTCTGCACCAGCTCGGCGTAGAACATCAACTAAAATAACAGCTTCCATTTCTTCAGTTCCAAAACCAATAGGAACCAATACCTGATTCACTCAGAAGGGAAAATAAAAATAAAATGAAAAAAAATCCCATGCATTGGAAAATTTCCAGGGCATTTAGCAGCAGACAAGGACTGTGAATTAAATCCAATAAATTTCCATATACTATGAACATTAAACCACCTTTTTGTGAGGAAGAGAGGATTCTAAAGTTTTAGTCATAGTTGTTATGGGTTGAAGTGGAGAGGTGGACTTTGTAAGTTTAGAAGAGCGTTTTGAGGCAAGCATCCTCTGTCTTTGAGGGTTTACGGAAGAAAATGATATAGAAGGGACTGTAGCTACAGCCACCGAAGAGAGGTTCATGGGATGCTGCAGCAGCATCAATGACAAAGACTCCATCTGAAGCTCCACCTGCTCACACTTCAAAGATCTCCCAATCCTGGGCAAAAGATTCAACCAGTCAGTGCCTGTATTGAAGAATTATTGCTGCTAGATGGAAAAATCAAGGTACTGAAAACCAAATTGGTTATTGAACTAATGAAATCATTAGTTCAGGACTCAGTGGTCCAACTGGGAGTTAAATTAGAGTCAAACTAGTCATAATTAAAATAATATAATTTAAATATATAAATAATTCAGCACAGATAACCCATAAAAATTTAAGACAACGAAAATCAGAAAGCTCAGCAAAGCAAAACAGAAACTACAGCGATTAAAAGAATATTGCAATTATTCACAAACAACAAATTAAAAGCATAGCATTGTTCCTGTGTATATGGAAATGTTCTCTCCATTCAAAATGTGGCCTGATAATTGAAGATCAGGATAGTTTAAGGAGGAGGAATAGATGACAGGAGAATTAGATGAATCACATATTTTTGCACATTCTTTTATATTTGTGACATATTTTATTAGTTTAGACCTTTATATGCATGGTTTTGGCACTAAATTTGATCATTGGCTCACTTCTCATTAAATTTTGACATTAGGGTCATTTTATTGGAATTAATTGTTTTTAATATAGAATTTTAGTTCCTTCGCAAATTTTATTATTTGACAATTTTTTTTTATTAAGTTCAATTTCATTAGATTCATTTATTTTTATTTGTTTTGCTTTTCTAAGCATTTAGGGCCTAATTTGGTAAGTTTCTCCATTTTATTTTAAATCAGTTTTTTTCCCCTTTCAGCACAGAAGAAAAACGCAGAAAGAGAAGGATATGCATGCACATGTGATTGGCTTCTCTGGGAACAAAACGCAGAGCATCATCATCTTGGAGCGAGGGGGTCAAACTGAAAGGAAGGATCTCTCGGACTCATCTTGAAGACACGCATGCAAACACTCATCGCTCACAAAGTCCAAGTTCAGTCACGGGAGAGACACGATCACTCATCTCCTCTCATCTTCCTCTAAGGTTCAGAGTCCAACTGATCGCACGCTCACCATTGCACTGCTGCTGTATTTCTTCCTCTAAGTTCAGTCCGCCGCACATAGTCATTGTACAACTCTTCTCGGCCACCTCATGCGAATGAACACTCATCTTCTTCTCAGTCTAGTTCAGTCACCATTGCTCATCTTCATCTTCATTCAGCTCGTCATACGCAAATCACTCATCTCTCCTCTCGTTTTCACAGTTTGTCGAAGCTCATGATCTTTCATCTCTCCTCTCGGTCGCACACTCATGGCAGCTTCTTTTAGACATTTTCCTTAATCAGTTGTTGAAGAGATTGAAATGAGCAGCTGAATTCTCTGAGAGTTCTTCAAGAGAGATGAGACTTAAACTTGAGTATTCTTAGTTCAATACATTACGGTTTTGTTGTAATTCACATCTAAATTCTCTAATTTCTTTGTTGTTTACTACTAATTGATTCAATTCTGGTTAGGTTGAGTTCTTTAGTTGATTTCATTCCTTTAAAAAAATTAGATGCTATGATTTGACTCTTTAATTGGATGATGCACACTATGTGTTTGAATTTATGCTTCAATGGTTATTGTTGTGTAAATGCTAATTTATTCAATCCTTATAGTAATATTTGAACCATTTAGCTTCTGTTTAGGTCTTAAATTGAAGTTAATTGCTAAATTCTTGATTGGTTCTAAGTGTTAGAACGTGGTCAAGGCAAGGCAAGGTCTAATTCTTGAGTCAAGTCATTGTTTGACATAATTTTCATAAGGATTATGTCTTGGTCTAAGCCATAATCACCTAGTCCTAATGGTAATTAGACGTTTTACTTAATGTCAAATAAGTTGCAAGAACCAAATGGATTGAACTTAGAATTCTGTGATTGTGAAAGTGAATTCAAATCTTGAAGAATTCACTTGTTTGCTTGGTTAAATCAATTTCATCTCACTTTACATTTGTTTATAAAATTCAAAAATCATAAACACTTTAAACCTTCTGTTCAAAAAAAAAAAATAAACACTTTAAACCTTGATTTTGATTTTCAAAAGCAACATTGTTTTTAACTTGTGATAATGGTTTATGAATTGTCTTTGGTTGCTTAAACTTGCTCTCTTAGGATTTAATGACCTAAGGTGTACTCAACTACATTCTAGTTTCTTTGGGAAGCTTAATACGACTTGGGACTTTTCAGAGTGATATTGAAAGCAGAAGCCTATAAGAAGATTTAGAATCTCATTCCAGAAGCTGCTGAAGTGGAGAGGCTCAGAGGCAAACAAGAAGGTAGAGAATGCACTCACTCTGGGCTGGGGCCGAGAAAGCTGAGAAGGCAAGTTGCTGAAGTGACAAGAATTGATTAACATCATTCAGGAGGAGGCATTTATTTAAAAAAAAAAAAAACCAAAACAGTGCTGTTTGGGGCTCCTGGAAATGAAAAAGGGAAAATGAAAATTAGGGACCCTATAAAAACAATAATGACAATTACACACCATGAATTGTTGAAATCCCAATAACAAACCATGATCCTTGTAATTAAAAAATGTGAATAGTCAGTTGGGAAATCAACAAAAGATACTTGAAATTTATTTGTAATGTCAATTAGGAATTTATGAGTCAGTTGTAAATCTCAATTTCATTGTCAATATACAAATAAACAACTTGGAAATCAAGAAAATACATTTAGAATTATGTATAACATTAGTTGAGAATTTACAAGATTCAGTTGTGAATCGTGATTTTTTTACCATCACTATATAGATACATGACTTGGAAAATCTACAAACTACATTTGGGATCATTTGTAACGTTAATTGGAATTAAAATTTTACAAAAGTTAGTTATAAATTGCAAGTCAATTATTTGTGATTTTTTGCTATCGTTTAAGAAATCAACAAAAGGTACTTGGGAATCTTAGCAACATTAGTTAAAAATTTACAAAAGTATGCTGTAAATGTTAAGCCAATCAACCTCTAAGCCATCTAGACAGAAAAAGGGACTTGACGCATGTCCGATTCGCTGGTTCATCAATCTGACTAGCTAGTTTGGTCTAGTTTTCCAAACTATGGGAAAAACTGATTTCTTCAAATGGCATAGAGTATATTTATAGAAGCGACACAAACCCTAGAATAAAATAGGATCTGGCCAAGATACATTAGAGAAGCAAAATAAAAATAATAAAATAATCTAAATCTCCTAAAGATCTGAAACTGTGCGATATGACAAACCAACGTGGCAGAACAAAATAAAACATAAATAAAATTAGCAAATAACCTTTTGGGCTCCTGAGGGAGCGTGTGTGACTATAGTTAGGATAATAATAAACTATATATTTTTCCTTTTTTTTTGTTAATTTAACTTACTGAATCCAAGTGTAGCAATTAAATGATGCAACTAATTAAAGGAAGCTCTTATATCTTATATGCAAAATATGATCATTTGGGCTATTTAAGTCCAAACAGCAATATTACAACTAATACAATCAAATTTGCCTAAAATTAAAGACTACAATTCTTATCCAAAAAAAAAAAAAAAAGACTACAATGGTTTTCTCATGTTCCAAAGTGCACTAGTCTAATTAGTATGCTAAATCACTATCTACTAATAAGGCATGATAAACAAGACACTTTAAGAGTTTTAAGGGCACCTACATGTAAAACAACCAAACTGGATCTTCCCATAATTCTATAAAGGCTTGATGGTCACCTTTTCCAACTCAGAGTATAACCTACACATGTAGCAAGCTAAACCAAGATTTGACATGGGATTATGGGAAAGATTGTGCATAAAGAGCATTTTGGAGGCTTGAAATAGTACTTATGTATCCATAACAATTAAACAACATTTTATACATCAAAACAGGCCCGAAGCATGTTAAAATCAAGTAAAGCTCTATAGGCAAAATGCATAGGATTTGAAAAGAACTTCATGACCTAAAACACCTTGAAACTAGCCTCTTAGCGTGTATAGGAATCATGTCATGCCCACAGAAGCAAAATCCAAAATTCTAATTAGAAGAAATCCCAAACTCTTGCGGAAATCATCAAGCATTGACAATCTTGCACTTAAAAACAAAACTTCTCCAAGTTAGAAATCCCAAAAAGCCAAAAATTGTGACAAAACCCAAAAGTAATATGGTCAGTTTTGCTACTCAACCAAATTGACACCAATACTTCGGGCAAGTTTTGATTGTCAAATTAGGTTTGTCCATGCACCCAAAATCTTGAAATAACCATAAGCTCAAACTATTGTATCACAACAAAATTTGTTCTCAAGATGATGATTTTGAGATAACCATGCTCCCAAGCTACACTAATCATGCAATCATGCCAAAAATAGATGCCATCACTAATATCACCTCCAAATACAATAAACGAAGCACTCACGCCTTCAGCATATCCATAAATGACAACATACCCAAATCAGTCCCACAGTAGAACCCAAGATAAACCATAATTCAAGCTAAATCATTCAACTAGTACCTAAATTTTTGGTTTAACCCTCACTCGAACAATGCTCCAGCCTCCTACAGAAAAAATCCCATCACTTAAACATGCTTATGGTTCAATTTAGATCTTATAATGCCCTGCTATATCCTTTTATAAATTAATTTTCAGCCTAGGAACAGAAACAGCAAGTGGAATGGAGCAAAACTGGTTTTATATGCTAGACAAAAATTCATCAATACTTACAATGTTCAATGCATTGGTCATGAATATAGTCCTACCCCACCTTCCCCAAAATGAATCCATATCCTTGTCAGACATGCTAAATGTACAGCAATCACACTAACATTACAATAAAGTATTTATTAATTATTACAAAATCACTAAATATGCCATATTAATTGTCCAACCAAACCAGCGCAAACTTTCATAATTAATTAGAACCACTAATGAATCATCAAATACATATAACACCAAAGAAAAACCAACCAAAAGACAAATAAAAAGACACAAAAAAACAAAGTTTTGGGTTACTGGGAATTTTAAAAAGAAAAAATAAAAGAAAACCAAGTTCAACACCATTTTAAATGATTTTCCACCGGTTCATTTTTTGGGCAATTCTAGGGAGTCAAACCGGCATGTAGGGGCAGGAACTGGCCAATTAGGCCCGAACCTGTAACAGGTGCCTCAAAACTCCATTATTATATTCATTTGTGGCTCCCACTTGTCTAGTTGCCTTCATTTTGGGTTTTCTTCAAGTCTTCTTCGTGATTGAAGTTTTCAAGCTATAAGCATTTCGATTTCCACCCTACAATTTACATGTTTATATTGAACTTTGCTAATAATAAATCTGAAGCTATTTGTCCTCTTCTTGCCACTGTCCATGTGTTCTGAATATTATTTCACTAATATTCAAGCTTTTTTCTAGGCTCAGGCCTAAAACCTTTTTAAAGACCTACTTAATATGTAGTCCTTTAAAAAGACTTCTAAGATCAAGCCTTAAAGTCTCTAAGTAGGCTTTGAGCAAATCAAAGCCTACAAAAAAGTTGGCTTCAAGTAGGCTTCAAAGCCTACAATGTGTAGTCTTTAAATAGGCTTTACATGATATTAAATTAAAACATGTAATACGTCCAGCTAAAAATTATCCAAATTATTAATAACACAACAGACAAATAACAATATACAGGTCAATAGCAATACGATATGTAAAAATAAAATAACAGCAACACCAATCAAGGTTTCAATATAATCTTCTGTACATATGACTCATATCCAATGAAAGAAGAAATTGTTAACAAAAAACCAGTCTAGTACAAGTCCAATCAACAATGCAACAAGTAAAGGAAATAAACAAATATGTAACAACAAATAATAAACAAGAAGATTCTTGCCTTTTGCTTTCTCATCGACACATATTTGTAACGAAGCTAATCGCCACCACAAATAAGGACGGACTCCACATTCTCCAAACCACAATTTGCTTCAAAATTAGACACCATGTTATTGTCAGATGCTGCATGAATCGCACATATGATGATATAAAGGAGCTATTGAAGTGAAAGAGCCGAGAAATGATATACAAACCAAAGAGTCATGGCCAATAAACAATGAATTGCACCACGCTGAAATAGCATGCGTGGGTGGGATCGAAATTGAAAAAGGGAAAAGCATTTTCTCTGGGCGATGTCATCCATCATAACACAACTTCGACTCCAAATAACAAAGGAAATAATATTCAGAACACGTGGACAGCGGCAAGAAGAGGACAAATAGCTTCAGATTTATTATTAGCAAAGTTCAATGAAAACATGTAAATTGTAGGGTGGAAATCGAAATGCTTATAGCTTGAAAACTTCAATCACGAAGAAGACTTGAAGAAAACCCAAAATGAAGGCAACTAGACAAGTGGGAGCCACAAATGAATATAATAATGGAGTTTTGAGGCATATTCAACCCAGATCTCACAGCAAAAATCAAACCAAAAGAAGAAAGGTGAAGAACCCGGAGAAGGAAAGAAGCAGACAAACCTGGACACAAATGTTTGATCTGAAGTTCTGAATGACGAGAGGAGAGAAGCAGACGAACCTAGACAGCAAGGATGAGAGGAAACAAGGAGAAAGCAACACGAGACGAGAGGAAAGAAGCAGACGGCAATACTTTGTTCTGGAGTTTTGAACGACGAGTTTGAAAACCGAAGAGAACGCGAACTGTGTGAACTTCGAAGCTTCTACCTCCAGATTGGCGAAGTAGGAACGAGGTGTCGTGCTCTGCTATCTAATCTTTAGATTGTCGTCGAAGAGAACCCTCAACTCAAGGGAAAAAGGAGGAGCCTCTAACTAGGATTTCTGGCAGTGGGTTGTGAATGGTTGATTTATTATTATTATTATTTTAATATGAACATGAAATACTCATTCAAGATAATGTAAAAACAAATACAGGAGATGAAAAAAAAAAACAATTAAAAAAAAATAAACCAGCCACCCTTAATCAACTAATGGGATATCAAAAGTATTAAAGTTATTGGATGATCTATGGCCTAGTTTAGCAAGGTAGTCAACCGTTTTATTATCATCCTTCTATAAAAAATTAAAGTTCACAGTTTAATTTCTACAAAGAATCAAATTTATGAGATTGATAATATTTTCAAAAGAGTGATAGTCATGATTGTCCCTTGTAATTGTTGAGATCATCTGCGCACAATCACAAAAAACTTCCATAGTCTTGTACTCTTTTTGCCAACATAACTCAAGACCCTTGAAAATACCAAACAATTCAATAATGGTAGGGGGAATATGTCCTAATTCCTGATTAAAACCCTAAATCCAAGCATTGTTTTCATCCTTCAAAACTCCTCCACACGAATTGCAGCCATTAGTAAGAGTAAGCCCATCAACTTCAAGTATAATGCCCTACAACAAACGTTAATGTAAAGTATCACGACTGTCACTCATAAAGAGTTGTGCAGGTTATTTCTAAGATCATGATCAGTTACAACTCTAAAGAAAGATGTAGAAGGTTCCTCCATTGCCCAATCATCTCAAGCTTAGAAAACTAATTACAATGACTTCTCCATATATCCTAGCAGATATAAGCAAATAAAATATCCTAAGGAACCTTCTTAGTGAAAGAATTCCCTCCTTAATGTTTCATATTCCAATCGAGCCAACCTTACCTATTTAAGCCTAGGTCTCCACATAATCCGCACGAACAAATTCCCTCCACCAGCGCTTGGCATGAGTACAATCTCTGAACAACCGCATAGTATCTTCCAATTCATTACATCCAAAGGGGTAAGGACTCGCTGTATTCAACCCTCTTCATACTCGAAAAGCTATTGTGTGAACTCTACCATGAGCAATGTACCACATTAGAGTTTTGATCTTCTCCAATATTTGCCAAATTCTCCTCTACATAGGGTCTCGATCAATCTCTATACTTGCAAGCAAAAGAGAATACCCAAATTTCACAGTATAATTTCCATCAGTAGAGAAGAGCCATATGTTTTTATCCTCACCACTCTCCTCACACAGAAATATGAATACTAGTAATGAGGCCCACCATAGAACTTGATAGCCAAGGTCTCATTTTACAAATATCCCACACTCCTAATTGAAGCACATAGTCAAACACCATTTCATTGACATCTATAAATTCCTTCCTTTCTACTATAAAATTAATGAGAGGCTTTCTTAAAGGAGTCCATTTGTCAAACCAAAAAGAAGTTTGATTACCTAAACAAACCATTTTTCCCATTCCTTGTTGAAATGAATCCAACACCTTTACAATGTTACTCTAAGTAATAGAAGCTCTGACATGCTTCTTAACTTTAAGAATATGTTTATTTCCACATTTATACTTAGATCTCAGAACTTACACCCAAAGAGCCGTTGGATTTGTTACCAGACCCTAACATAACTTCTACGTAAAGGCTCTGTTTTGGTTTTTGAGATTTCTTATCCCCAAGCTGCCACATTCATGATGTTTCTATATTACTTCCCAAGCTAAAAGATGGACTTTTTGACCATTTTCCCTATTACTCCAAAGAAACTCTCTAGTAACCTTTTCCAAGTCATTAAGGATACCTGATAGGAGAAGGATAGTTTGCATGTAGTAAGTAGGCAAAGCTGAAATGACTGATTTCACCAACGCCGATCTCCTTACTAAAGTGAGAAACTTACACTTCCAACTTGACATCCCATTAGTGACCCTTTTATAAATAAGAGAAATGTCTAAGTACTTTCCCAAATCTCCAGTAAGACCTGCCTCCAAATTATTACTTTGCTTTATAGCTCTATTAAAGTGGACATTTTTTGAAACACAAAGCTTTGTCTTCTCTTTATTCATCTTTTGTCCCCATGCTACATAGAACTTCGAAATACATATATTCATAACTTGAATTTGACAGCTAGATGCTTCCCCAAAAAGGATCAGATCATTTGCAAAGAATAAGTGGGAAAGTCGAGGACCATCCTTAACCAATCTGATAGGTTTCCATTTGCCCCTAAAAACTTCGTCTTCAGTTATGTAGCTTAGTTTTTCCATGCATAAGTTAAAAAAGTAAGGGGAGATTGGGTCTCATTGCCTAAGCCCCTTAGAAGGGGTAAAACTAGCAAAAGGTTCACCATTCCAAATAACATTGGTTGTAGGACTAGAAATGCAAGCCATAATGACCATACATAAATATTCACCAAAACCAACTTCCTGCAAGTAGTAATGAATAAAAAGCCATTCCAATCTATCATAAGCCTAAGTACTTTCCTAAATCTCAAGTAAGACCTACTTTGAAATCATTACTTAGCTCCATAGCTCTATTAAAGTGGACATTTTTTGAAACATAACGCTTCATCTTCTCTTTATTCATCTTCTGTCCCGACACCACATAAAACTTCAAAATACACCTAAACACAAAACCCCAAAGCCAAACCCCTAAACCCAAAAGTCCAAACCCTAAACGCCAACCTAAAAAGACAAATCCCTAAATTTAAAACCCTAAACCTAAACCCCTAAATCTAAAACCCTAAAACGTAAGCCAAAATTGCAAAGCAATAACCCTAAAACCTTAAATCCAAAATAAAAAACACCAAACCTATAAGCTAAAACCCTAGTCCAAACGGCCTAAAACTAAAGTCTAAAACCAAAATCCTCAAAACCCAAACCTAAAACACAAAACACCAAACCCTAACTCAAAAGCCAAAACACTAAACCCCTAACTTGAAACCCTTAACCCTAAAGCCTAATTCCAAAACCCAATCCTATAACCCCAATTGCAAAATCCCAAACCCCAAACCCAAAACCCTAAATCAAAAACACCAATCCAAAATCGTGAACCCCAAACTCATTTAAATATAAACCGATGATCTCTAGAGTTAAAGTAAAGAACAACTAACATATGTAATAGTAGAATAATCATGAATCAAAATTAAGGGCAAAAACTAAATATTTTTTTAAACCCCAAACAATAAAACAAAAACCCCAAGCCAAAAACTTGAAACTATAAACCCAAAACACAAATTCCTAAATTTGAAAGCCACAAAAACCTAAACCTAAAACTCCAAACACCAAACCTTGAACCCTTAAGTAAAAACTCTTAACCTTAAGGTTGAAACCTATAACATCAATCCTACAACCCGCAACACTAAACTAAAATCAAAAACTAAAAACCCTAAAACCCCCAGCGTAAACCCTAAACTAAAAATCCTAAACCCTAAAACACAAACCTGAAACCTTAAACACAAACCACCCAAGCGTGATGCCCAAATGGTAAATCATAATTACTAACCCCAAAAAAAAAACCACTAAGGCTTGACCATAAACCTAACACCCCAAACCTGAATCTTGAAACCCTTAACCCCAAACCACTAACACTCAATCCTAAACCCAAAACAACAAAACACAAAAACTTAAAGTATAAACCCCAAACCTAAAACATCAAACCAAATCCCTTAAACCCTAAACATAAAACTCCAAATCTCCCAAGCCTAAACCCTAAACACTAAACCAATAAAGCCAAAACCCTAAATTCAAAACCTCAAAACCCAAAACCCAAAACGAAAAACCATAAACCCGAATTCCTAAACCCAAACCCTAAACCTTACAAGCCAAACAACAAACATAAAACACCAAAAGCCTAAATCCCAAACCTAAAATGAAAAACCAAAAATACTAATCCCTAAATTCAAAAGCCTAAATCACAAACACCAAACCCTAAACCTAAAAACCAATCACTTAAGCTGAAAGCTTAAATTTAAAACCCCAAACAAAAAACCTTCAACCCAAATAAAAAACCTAAAACACCAAACCCTGGAACCGAAACCCCAAACCTAAAACCCTTAGCCCTAAAGAGCAAAACCAAACCATAAACTTTAAACCACAAACCCAAAACCAAAAACCTCTAAAGTCTAAATCTTAAACCCAAAAGCATAAACCTCAAACCTAAAACATTAATTCCCAAACATAAA
>NW_026555334.1:558945-645724 GCF_029017545.1 Prosopis cineraria
AAACTTCTGAAAAGCTGAAGAGGTTTTTAGACATTTTTAACTAAGTTATAGTAACAATAACATGAAAAAGAAACAAGATTTCCAGAACAAGGAGGTGGTGAGATCTAGCAAGGAGTTCCTGGAGAGAGAAATATTTGAGGGGGAAGGGAGAGAGACAAGGATTTGATTAAGTTACCTCAAAATGGAAGAGCTGGATTGGGAGGTTTGGAATTCAGAGCTTTATGGAGAACAATTACTAGTACGGCCACAATCATTTTTTTTTTTTTTTGGGTGGGCGCGGTCACTTTCCTTTTGAAAATTTAGGAAAAACAACATTAAAGTCTCAAAATAAAGAATTTATGATAGTTTGATCTTCAAGAAATCAGTTGAAAATATTTGATTCAAACAATTACAATTCAAAAATTTAATTGCAAATAAAATATTTAGAATTCTTATTTACAACTGATTGAATCAATATTTAAATTTTTTTCAAAAAATTTTATTGAAAACTTTACTATCATAAATTCTTTATTTTAAAACTTTAGTGTCATTCTTCCAAAAATTTAAGCGCTGTTGTTAGGTTGTTTGAAATGATAACGAGAATAAAATAGATATATAAAAACAAAATGGTCAAAAAGTATAGGAGAATTAACCATGTCTATATGAGAAAGAGTAATTTAATTTAAAAATTAGGATTCATGATTCATGAGATTGTGAAGAGTATATTGATATTCACATTTATAGTATATGGTATTAAGTTTGATTATATTTATCGTAATTTATTTTTACTTTTTTAATCTATTTCATTCCCATCCTTGTTAATTAGTAATCATATGGCTTCTAAGTTTTTTTTTCTTGCGAAAAATTAGCAGCATGGTTTTTGAGTGCTAATTAAAATAAGCTACCACTTTTATAATTTAAAAAAATTCAAGTTGTTTGATTTCTACATTATATAAAAAAAATTACTCACATTTTTTTAAAAAATATAAAGTTGACAACCCAAAATATTGCATTAATCCAAGGTTTATGGTATAAACAAATTGTTTCTTTACACAAATTTTTATGACAAAATTATTCTTAACCTAATCAAATTTTTAACTAATAGTTCATGTTAGTCAAGCATTACCAGCTAGCAACATTGCACCATTTGTAAGGTTTCTAAAATAAATTTGAGCCAATCAAAGTCAATGATACTAGTTACATTTGGTAAAAAAAAAATTAGGATAAATTTATTCTTTAACACTATATTAAAAATAAATGTAAAACTGCACATGCCCCGGGCAAAATTGAATCCAAAAAGTTGCGTGGAGCTTCAAAAAGAATGTTAATAATCATGACTTCATAAAATAACTACTAATAGATCTTTATCAGCGACAGATGCACATGGGAGCAAGAAAGGGTACGATGAAAAATGAAAACAAAAAATCCAAAGAAAAAGTGGAGTCAATTCACAAAATTTTGCTTTATGTAAAAATATTTATATAGGTAACAAAATTAAATCCTTACAAAACAGTGAAGACAAGGAAGTGAGATGCAAGGAAACTTCCGAAAGGGCCATCGCAACGCAAATCGTGTGGGGGGTTGGCCGCCTTCGCTCTCTCCACTTGCGTCACTTCATTTTGTTCTTTTTTCATTGGAGAATCGCACCTAATTAAGGCCCCTATATAGAAGTATTGCATCTAAAGCTTGATATATTTGGAATTATATTGTTTTTTGCAAATTCAAGGTCCTCAAATGCTAATATGTTTCTTCATGAAAAAATGCATTTGCCTTTAACCACAAAAATTATGTATAATAAATAGACATTATATTATTCAGATATAAATCTTGTCATATTCTTTTCAAACATATTGTGTTGTACAGACATATAAAAAACTTATATATTATTTTTTAATTTAACCACACGGACTATTTATGTAGTAAACAGATATTGCATTATTCACATGTGAACATTAATTATCATGCTCTTTATGGATATTATATTCACGTATGAATATTATTGTTCAACTTAACCACACGGATTATATATATAAATGAACATTATATTGTTTATGGAACTTGCCATGTTCTTGCAGATGTTGTGGTATACTTACACATGAAAAATTTATATATTTAGGGCAAATATCTCTTTTCAAGAAGAACATATTTGCATTTGGGAATTTTGGGATTGCAAAAATAATTCAAAATATATTAGATCTTATGTGCAATTTTTTGTATTATGAGGTCTTAGGTGCGACTCTCCCAATATTCTTTAGAGGATGTGTGTTGTGTGATATTTATATCTCAAGTCTCAAGAACCGTGTTCTCTGTTGAATTTTAATTTGTGATTTAAAAAAAAAAACGATAAGCTCATAATGAAAATTTAGACACCAGTGACCAGAAGTCTCGTACACTGCTAAAACATAAAAAATCTACAGTGAGCTTTTTTTATAATTTTTAAAATATATAGGTTTAGTTTTAATTTTTCTGAAGACATCTATAAGTGGCATTTTTTTAATATATTAAAAAACATTAACATGAATATATTATTTCAGAATCTTTTTTTAGTAGCGGTAGTTATAAGGGTATGCATCTTTTAATTGTTTTTTAAAAAATAAATTGTTAAAGAGCAGAAATGAAAATATCTACAATTACACAAGTAGCAAAATCTATATCAAAGATCAGTGCAGTTAAACAACTTGCAATTCTTTTTTTTTTTTTTGTTGCAGTAATTTTTCGGTTGGATTTATCTTAATATCTATAGCGTACCATTAACATAAGGGATGACTCTGCTTCTAACTAATCTATATTTATATAGAGCAAATGGGTAATTTGGCCCCCCAAAATATAGGTCAAGAAATATATATCTGTGACTCTAAATTCATTTTTGTACAATATTTTTTTTAACTTTTAAAAATTGTGTAATTTAACTCATTCTGTTAATAAAATTTAACTTTAACTATCAGTTGATTGAAAATGACATAAAATATCTCAATTTTTTTTAAAAAAGAGCCAAAAATTACAAAAAAAATAAAAAATTAAAGATAAAGACCCAAAATATTACAGAAAATGACAAAAAAATATCCTTTTTTGTAATTTTTGGTGTTATTTTTTGATCAACTAATGGTTAAAATTATTTTTTGTTAATGAAAGGGTTAAAATGTACTGTTTTCAAAAGTTGAATGGTCATGTTGTATAAAAAATGAGTTTAATGGAAAAAAATTGGAAGAAAGAGAAAAATTATATACTTGACATTATCTTCTTGAGGTGTTATTTTCAATTAAATCAAAGTATGTGTATTATTATATAAATTATTTATTTTATAATAATTTTTTTGTTATTAATATAATTATTACACATTTAGTACTAGAAAAATACAAATTAGCAAGGAATCATCTATTCCTCTCTACAATACCAAATTAGTGAGAGGTATTAATTCATAGTTTGACTTAAAATTAACGAGGAACTGTCAATTCCTTTTAAAAATAGAGAATTAGCGAGAAAAATAGTGAGAAATTACTAATTCCTTTTTAAAATAAGACAATTAGCGAGAAAAATAATGAGAAACTATCAACCCCTCTCTAAAATAAGATAATTAGTGATGAAAATAGCAAAGGACTACTAATCTCTATCTAAAATAAGATTATTAGTAAGGAATTTAGCGAGTATCCCTAGCTAATTACTACAAAAAGAAAAAATAACTTTTGGCAATGACTTTTAATTATATATTTAATTATTTTTATTTAAAAATAAAAATTAAATTTAAAAATTAACTAATATATTCAAAATAAAATTATTTAATATTTAATATTTTATTTATTTTAAGTTGATTTTCATTAACAAAATAATATTTTATTAAAATATAATATAAAGAATAATTTAAATAAATATAAATATTTTTAACATATTAATAATTAAAAAAAATTTAATATGTATATATGTGTGTATTTTTATAATATATTATTTGATATATTTATGTAGTTAAATAATATATATTTAATTTTTCATATATGACTCTGCAAGTACTTTACAGTTCAACTAGCAAAGAAAGAAAGCAAAAAGCTTAGAAAGCATGAGGTCAATGGTTCAAGTTGTGGCTTTGGCACAAACATAATGAATATATGATATGGTAAGGAGCAAGTAACATGGCGTAAGCCGTAAGGTGGACAATAACATATCATAGTTGTTGCAAACATGTGACGAGTGACGGGGCACAAGATAATAGTGACATGGGAGTTGATAAAAACACGAGGTTGTTTGTGACATATCACAAGTTGAGACACACATGGTAGGTGATGTGGCATTACTATTTTTAAATATAGGCATATTTAGTGAGAGATTAGCGAAGGACTAATCTCTCATTAAATTATTGAATTTTAAATAGTATTAGCAAAAAATTTAATCTCTTGCTAATTTTAACGAAGGATTGAATTTCTTACTAATTAGTGAGGAAAATATAATCTCTCGCTAAATTTAACGAGCCCTTTTTTAGTTACACATTTAGTTAGAGATAAAATCCCTTGCTAAAATGCAATTTAGCTAAGGAAAATGGCATTGTCCCTTGCTATTTTATTTTTCTAGTAGTAATTAAAATTCACTTATTTTAACTTGATTATATAAAATACTTTAAGTATGTAAGGGTTGTAAGGCTAAGTATCTAAGTCTTGCCAGTTAAAATAAATCTAATTAAATAACTTCATTAATTAAAACACTCCAATTGCTTAATATTTAATAGAGTAGATAAAGGGCCCATTTGTTTAAAATTAAAACAATAAGTCATTTTTATGTAGTTTAAATATTTTATACAAAGAGATTTATTTTGTAGAGATTTTATAAAAAGCAGACATTATTTTATGTTTAGTTATAATAATAAAAAAGTGATTATTAGGTAATTATTTAAACTTTATGATATTTTTCTTAATTTTTGTTTTATAAAAATAATTTATTATTATATTATTTTAAAAATTTATGATATCTTTATATATTCTGCTTTTTTTAAAACTCTGTCTCTCATTTATTGCATCAGATTATTTTCAAAAACTATTAATAATTTTTTTTGAATTTTAATTATTTTTAAAATTTTAAACAAATATAATAAAAACTCATTAAATATATTTTTTTTAAAAATAATAAGTAAATTTTTTATGAAATAAGTTAAAACAAATGGCCCAATATTCACAAAGACAATAACATAAACTCATCCAAGTACATTTGTAATAAACACCAAAAGATGAGACAACTTTTGCAAACCGGATGAACGAATTAATTACTCTTTGAAAAGTTTGGGGCCAGTTTCGGAGAGTGAAAATAAGACTAACTCTTCACATTTGAAAAGTCAAAGAATGAAATGGAAAGCATCAGGATTTTAGAAGAATATTCCTCAGTAGAAACTCTTTGCTCGTGTTTGCTAAATTATTTGGAAAGTGTGAGGCAGCAAAATATTCTTATAATACTATACAATACGCTAAAATTGATACCACCTTTCTAGTTACTTATCAAAAGAATTGTTGAAGGCAGTGACGGGTTAAAAAAATAAATAAATCAATAAGGACAGAATTCATATATAAAATAAATATCAATATTTTTATAAAAATAATTTTAAATATCTATTAAATTATTAAGGGTATAAGTCAATATAATTACATACTAAAAACTACTTATAAACATACCATTATAATAACATAAAAGACGATGTTAATATAAACAATTTTGTATATCTAATTTTGATATTTCAATTTTGTATACAATTTTGTATTAACAATTTTTTATTTCAATAATTTAAACAATTTTGTATATCTAATTTTTGTGATCAAATTTTTTAATATACAATTTTTAAATTATTGATTTTTCATTTTAAAACTATTACTATTTAAGATTAGAAAACAAATAAAATTTGAGATAATATATATTTTAATAGGATAATGTAAGAGGGACAAGTGAAATTTTTTGAATTAAAATTTAAGGGAAATTTCACTAAAAATTCCCTGACCATACTTATTAAAAAAAAAACTCCAGAAATCATGATATAGCATTGCAAGGTAGAGGTACTACTTTGATATCAAATTTCATAACCAAATGACAATGTTGCCTCTTATTGAAAGAAAATAGAAAAGTTGAAGTTCAGTGAAAGAAGGCAATGGAAGAGAGAAGGAAGCATGGGAATGCTCTCTTCCTCTCATTCCCCCCTCTCTCTTCTTTTGAGCATTAACAACATGTTTGGCTCTGTCTGACACTTTAGTTTTATTTTTCGAAGTGATTCTACTCATTCTTTTTCTCTTCATAACGAAATTACAAATCTCTTGAAAGTCATTTAGAGTAATTCCTTAATTTACAAGTGATTTCTCTATAGTTTTTACTCAAACCATCTTTTTCAAGAGTCAGACATTAAATTGAATTAGAAATTTGAGAGGTTTACTAAGAGATTATGTTGAGGGTTTTTGGTTGAGAAAGTGTTTATGATATAATTAGGGAGGGAATTTGGTTTTGGGTGGAGATATGATGATTATCAGGTTGAGAGAGTCTAAGTTTTTTACCAGTAGGATTTTGAGACATGGGTAAGAATGAGATAAAAGCACCTCTTATAACACATAGAATCATACCAAAATGTTACTATCACAATTTATCAGTATGAAAAAGTAGCCCTTGAAAGCAAAATTTTAAATGAACAAATGAGATTAAAAGATCAAGACAAAGAAAACAAACCTACCATATCGATTTGTCTCTAATATACCGATATATGTATTTCATACTAGTATGTACTAGTTCTACTGGTATGAGTGTGGGTTTATATATCATTAGCCATTGTCATACCAATATGTTGTGCTGGTACCAGTATGAATTATTCATTATTTCATATTGGTATGTACTAGTTTTATCCGTATGAGTATGGGTTTCTATAACAGCCTCTATCATACCGATATGTTGTGTTAATACCAATATGAGTTAATTCATACCAGTATGTACTAGTTTTACTAGTTTGAGTTTGGGTTTCACCGAACTTGAAAAATTTCAAGTGACTTGTTTGTTACCCTATTGTGTGTGGTTCATCACCCTATGATATCTTATTAATTTTTCTACCTCACTTGTTTATTACAAGTGTAGGTTTCCATAATAGCATATGTCATATTGGTATGTTATGTTGATACTAGTATGAGTCATTCATATCAGTATGTACTAGTTTTTTTTATATGAGTTTGGATTTCACCTAACTTAAAAAATTCCAATTACTTATTCATCACCCTACTATATGTGGTTCATCACCCTCTAACATCTTATTAATTTTCCTATCTCACTTGTTCATTACAAGTGTGGGTTTCTATAACAGCCTCAGTCATATCGATATGGTGTGTTGGTACTAGTATAATTTATTCTTATCGATAGTACTAGTTCTACCTATATGAGTTTGGGTTTCACCTAACTTAAGAAATTCTAAGTGACTTATTCGTCACTCTACTGTGTGTGGTTTATCACCTTATAGTATTTTGTTAATTCTCCTACTTCACTTATTCGTTACAACACTGACTTGAAAAAATTTCAAGTGTTGGTTGGTTTTATATTTTACATGATTTGTTCATCACCTTATTGTGTGTTGTTCATTACCATGCGAAATATTATTAATTTTTCTATCTCACTTATTCATAAGAACACTCTGAGTTAACATAGAATTACATATTTTTTTAGTTCATTTTTTCTTATTAAATGCAATTGCAAATTGTAAGGTCTCCTTTACTAATTCACAAATAATTCTAGAATTAAGGTAATCACGGGATTAATCCAACTACATTACCAAGTTTGTAATGTTGTATAAATAGGATATCAAGTTTTTTTAAGCTTTCAAAAAGGCTCCAAAATACTTTCATAAATTAAAAAATCAAAGTAAAATATGTATATAGAAGTATGGGATATCAATTTGTAACAAAGCATTTGCACAATAATTTAAAATAACAAAACAATGTGAAGGACAAGGGAGTGCACCATAGCATGTTCCTTGTATGCTATGACACATCACTCTTTATGTCATATACTGCAGTGCGTTACACAGTTATGATAGCATTGATGCTGTCAAATGACAACATCTCAAGGCCAATTTTCGATGCCCCCTTTTCTCCATATGTTCGATTAAGGTGATCTAGGTGTTTATAAAATTTTTTTCAAAATTCTAACTAATGGCACTGGTTTCACATTTAAATCATCTCTTAATTAAAAGTTGGACATTCATTTTGAAACTCACTACTTTTACAATCAAATTGCAATTTGGATGCCTAATTTTTAATCCGTGTCAAAAGTATAAACTTAACACTAGACCACATTTGATGGATCATAAGACACCTATGTGATACACCACAACACATACATTTGCACAATTACAACATGGGCAAAACTTATATACTGAAGCTTATGTCCTTAATATATTTATCTCCAATGCCTTGTTGGCACCTGAATTTTTTTTCCCTAAGCTATCAATTACCTCCCTTTAACGGTTGTCTCCCATCTCTTCCTTCTCTTGTTATTCTTCAAAACATTATCAATATAAAATTCAATCAACATGGACTTCATTAGAGAATGTTGTGATGTCCTCATGTGACATTAGATTGTTACATTTGATCAAATGCCAAGAAAAGCAAATCGTTTGGCAGACCTTTTGACGCAAGAAGGACATCACTTGAATGTACATACTATCTACACGGATATCCCTTCAACTGATTGTAAACATGTTTTCTCTAATATATATCCTGCTCATAATTTTTAGAGAGGGTCCTCTAAAAATATGCAAAAGTCACTGTTCATACAATTTGAAACTTTAAACTATCACCCAATTTTTGCGATTAACAGGGTACATATATGCATAATGCAACAAAGACCATGGGAACTGAAGTCATCGAGGGCAAATTTGGAGCATTGATATTTTTGGCTGATGAAATGAAATGAGTAAAAACTTGTGGTTGTGACTTGAGGTTGAAAAAAGGACACGGTGGCAGAACGAGTGAAGGGAGAAAAATCAAAGCCAGCTTTGTTTGTTTTTTGGAATCTTGATATTAACACGTGTTAATATGTCCTTTACTTTTATGATATTATTGCACCCGACACTGTCACACTGGCATCCATGTTCGGAGGTCTCCATTTTGAATGGAGATTAATATAAAACAACTGAGATTTAATTAAAAATAGTTTATATTTTTTAACAGAAAATATATATATATATATATATATATAAACGCAACAAAGTCTATGGGAACTGAAGTCATCCGAGGCAAATTTGGAACATTGACATTTTTGGCCGACGAAATCAAATGAATAAAAACTTGTGGTTGTGACTTGGGGTTGAAAAAAGGACACGGTAGCAGAACGAGTAATGGGAGAAAAATCGAAGCCAGCTTTGTCTTTTTTGGAATCTTGACATTGATACGCAACGTATAGATTGTTAACGCGTGTTAATATGTCGTTTAGTTTTATGATGATTTTGTACCTGACAATCTGACACTCGCATCCATGTCCCTTCCCATGTGAGGTATCTACGAGAATTTGGCTTTTGAGGATCAAGGGCAAACAGTTTAAATATTTGGGTACAAGTTTCAAATGTAAAAATAAAACTGGCAAGAGATTATGGTTGTTGATGAACACCATATTTTTTTAGCGAAAACATAAAATTATCATTTATTTTTTGCACTTGTGTTCAAAGTCCAGCTTTTCAACATTAGTTGCAGACTATCTAATAAAACATTTTAGTAAAAATAAAATTTTATTAACAATATTATTTCAATATTATTATTATTATTATATTTTCTTTTTTAATATTATTTCACAAATAAAATGTTAGACAAGAACATTTGTAGATGCTTATATTCTTTTTCAAGTAGAATATCAAATAAAATGTATTTTTAAACGTTTATATTTTTATCTTGAAAAATAAAATTATATTTAAAGTATGTTTAATAAAGTATACATAATTTTATCTAACAATATCATATAATTTGAGATGAATTTAAAAGTATAATAAATACAGTGGCAAATCTACTAAATCATTCAATGAATTGGAGACTTAATTATTGTTAAAGTGGATAAGTCCGACGAAAAGTCCTGGAAACTAAAATTCCACTAGTGCTTCCAAATTCAGTCGCCTCATGAAGAAGGAAAAAAAAAAAAAAAAAACAGATAGCCACAATCAACGGTCTTATCCTTACCCTAAGTCAGTCTTCCACTTCAGGTCAAAAAAAAAAAAAAACAAAAGAAAGTCAGTCTTCCACTTTCAAAAGTTATAGAATTATTAATAAAACGTGCGCATTTGAATATTCAAATTCCTTCCTTCCTCCCTCCTTCTCGTTTTTAACGAGCCCTTGTCCAAGCTTGTGTGATAATGACACGCGAATCACTCCCATTGAAAGATCAAATAAATAAATAAATAAATATATTAATTTTGTGCGTACTCTCTATCACTGTATACATATAGGGCGGAGCTAGGACCCACAAGTAAAAGGTGCGGGATAATTTAATGATTACTTTATAAGAAATAATAATTATACTATAAAACTAAAATTATAATAATATAAATAGATTAATTATCATTTTTTTAAAAAATTATATTGTACAAGTTGATATGATATTTTATATAAATATGCTTTTTATATCATATGTAAATAATTAAACTATTTTATATCTAATAATTTTTTAAATTTAAATATTTTTTATTTAATTTAGAGGGTGCAAAATATTAAGAATAGGGATGCATAGTTGTAAAATTTACATCCATACTTGTAATATTTTTCAAGTGAAGGGGTACATTTCCTCTCCTTAAATTTGTCTTCCAAATTTCATATTTTGATATTTTGCAACTTTATCTTCTAAATTTACAGTGTCATCTTGTTGAATTTACAAGTAATTTTTTCAATTTTAATATATGAAATACAAATCTTAATGATTAAATTTAAAAAGAATCAAGTCATTATTTAAACATTTCAAAGAATTTGAAATTTTATCTCCTAAATTTACAATTTTATCATTTTAAAGTTTTAACTTATTGTCTCAATTTTAATAAAACACAAATCTTAATAATTAAATTTAAAAAGTAACATGCATGTCATTATAAATTTGGGAGATACAGTTGTAAATGCCTAGAATTATTCAAATAATGACATATTATTTTTTAAATTTAATCATTACAATTTGTATTCCCCATTAAAATTGGGAAAGTGAGTTGAAAATTCAAGATGATGAAAATGCAAATTTGTCTTTCAAATTTCATATTTTAATATTTTGTAAGTTTGTTTTTCAAATTTTATAATTTCAAGTTATTGAATTTGCAACTCATTTTTCTAATTTTAATATATGGAACAAAAATTTTAATGATTAAATTTAAAAGGAATCAAGTCATTACTTGAATACTTTCAATAATTTACAACTTTCTCTCCAAATTTACAATTTTATCACTTAAATTTGCAACTTGCTTTCCCGATTTCAATAAGAACACAAATCTTAATAATTAAATTTGAAAAGTAACATGTAATTATTTTAACATTTCTAGAAATTTGCAATTTTATCTTATTGAATTTGTGCTTTGTTTTCCCAATTTTAAAATTTAGAATATGTTACATTATATGAAAATACTGACTAAGGATTTAAGAGACTTATTTTACATTTTAAAATTTATTAAAACTTTATTTGAATAAAATGTTCTCTTAAAAACTTTAAGTGTTATTCCTTCTATATATCTTATCGAGTTAAAAAGGAATCATCAAGCTTATCCATTTAGTATGGGACTCGTGCTACTTAAAGGCAAGAATTCAAATTCACCACTAATGAAAAGACATTGTTGATAACAACTTTTAAGTATTTCTTCAAGCCTTTTTTGATTTAACTCTATAGTCTACATTGACTTTGATGAGCTTAGAACTCACCTAGCCCAAAAAGACAACATGCACTTAACCAATATCAGTGATATACTTTTTTTAAAAAAAAAATGGAAAAGTACAAATGAGATCCTATGACCATTAAGAAAAATTTTAAAATGTACAAATTAAATTCAGTTTTGCAGATACACTTACTTGATTCTGCAGGAGGAAACTTACCTGAGTCGATGTACCATATGAAATGCCATACGTAGGAACAAAGTTATGTGGCCAAACTCGATTCTTGATTCTCACAACAAATATGCTCAGAGAAAATGAAAGGGAGAAAACGTAGAGCTTGAAAGGAGTCTATGTTGTCGCTCACTTGAGGGAAAAAAATGAACTGATGCTTGGCCAACCTCCATGCACTCGCTCCAAGTTTCGGACATTCTTGAGGTGCAAAACTGTTCCCACCAAAAACTTCAAATTGGAATGGGAATATCTACATATAAAGGCCCATATTTATTTCCCATATTAGCACAGGCTTTTTCTTTATTTTTGATAAAGCCCACCGGACTATTAGGCTTTGTTTCTTAGCTTTGATCTACTAAGGGTAGACAATCCAATATCTTCTACTTACACTTAATAGAAAAGATATTATTAGTTTTATCCCTTTCTCTCTTTTCCTTTTATATAATTTTCTTTGTCACAACCGCATCGACTTGACATCTCCATTTATGGTATTTGCACTAGGAATCCTATTAAGGACCAACACTCTATAGTTTAATTTCTCTTTATTAAATTTATGCCTTGAATGTCTTAGATTTACTAATATAGAGTTAATCAAATTTGTCTTTTCCACAGTCTAGACATACTAAGAGCCCTTGCATATTTCTCAAATATCTCATTTGCTATGGGTTTTTTTAGGAGATTTACTATCATACAGTTCATGGAAATGTATTGGACAATAAAAAATTTTTGTGATATATAATTCCATACAAAATTGTACTTGATGTCTATATGTTTGGTTTTATTATGGTACTTAGGATCTTTGATATAGGCTATGATTGCAATGATGTCACAATAAATTAACACTAGATTTGTACTTTCATTTCCAAACCCAAAATATTCTAAAAATCTCTTCAGTCATATAGCCTGTTGCATTGCTGCAATACATGCTATAAACTCATCTTCCATAAAGTATAGGGCAATACATGTTTGCTTCTTGCTACTCTAATAAATGACCCCATTTTTCAGCAGGAAAGTATAGCTTGAAGTCGATCTGCGCTCATCTTTATCTCTGCTCAAATTCACATTGGAGTATCCTATCAAGCATGGATCACTCCCTTGGTAACACAGTGCATAGTCAACAATACCCTTCAAGTACCTTAAAATCCTCTTTATAGCCTTCTAATGTTCTTCACCAGAGTTAAACTAGTAGCCACTCACAAGTCCTATAGCATACCAGATGTCTGGTCATGTACATATCATTACGTACATCAAACTTTCGACTACACTAGCATATGGAACTTTTTCCATCTTTTTTTAGTTATCTCAATTTCTAGGACCCATATCAGGACTAAGCTTCACGCTTAAAACTACTTGGGTATCAATGGGTTTACAGTCTTTCATATTAAAATGCTCAAGAATTTGCCTTATATAATTCTCTAGTGAAAGAAAGGAGCTTCTTAGAGCAATTTCTTTAGATTTTAACTCGAATAATGTATTTTACTTCACCCATATCCTTCATTTCAAAATTCAATAAAAGTCATTTTTTAATAGCAATTATCAAATCTAGACTACTTTTGGCTAATAGAATATCATCTACATAAAGGGATAATATTATGAAGTCCCCTTTGAACCTCTTGATATAAACACAATGGTTTTCCTCAATCATTTGGAAGTCATATGAGGTTATTGCTCTATGAAACCTCAAATGCTACTATCTGGATGATTGTTTTAGTCTATAAAATTGATCTATTTAAGTATAGACTTTATCTTCTTTTCCTTTTTTCAATGAAACTTAATGGTATTTGCACATAGTTTTCTTTATCTAGATCACCGTTTAAAAAGGCAATTTTTACATCCATCTGGTGTACATCTAAATCTAGACTATTTAGTGTTACCAGAATTAGTCTAATAGAATTGAAGTGCATAACAGAGGAAAAAGTATTCTCATAATCTATTCCCTTTTGTTATGTATACCTCTTTGCTACTAAGCGAGCCTTGTATTTATCAATTAATTCATCTACTTTTCTTTTGATTTTGAGAACCCATTCTTCCCAATAGCCTTTCAACCATGTGGTAAATCAACTAAATTGCATACTTGGTTGGTCGTCATGAAATTTGTTTCTTCTTCCATTTATCTTTAGTAAATCCTAATAAAGCTTCATTTGCAGAATGTCGCTTAGCATCATCTTGAGGAGTTATTATTAATGCTTCACCCTCTATTTGGAAGTGTCTTTTAGGTACACTCTTTGTGTTACTTCTTTGAACTAGGGTCTTATGTGAACTTTGATTCTTTGTGGGTTTTACGAAAAATGTTTTAGAGCTCCCACTTAGATAAGTATATTATGATGATTCAAGCCTATCTGTTTATTCTGTATCATGTTGCTCTTATATCTCATAAAAGATATAGTGTAGTCAATTTTTTCCCTTACTAGAAAACTCATTTTCTAAAAACATGGCATTCGAAGATTCAATTTCAATTCCATCACCATTTTCACCAATGAAAATATAACCTTTTAATTGATCAGAATATCTTACAAAAATATATTTCTTTCCTCTTAGACCTAATTTTTCATATTTATGGGATTCATCATAGACATATGTAGTTGACCCTATGGTCTTAGGATATTTAAATGTGGTTTGCATTTTGTCCATAATGCATAGGATGTGGAAGTGACTGATTTTAAGGGCACATAATTAAGTATGAAGGCTGTTGTTAGTAAAGCATTTCCTAATACAAGATTGAAAGATTTACTTATTCCATTATTGACTTAATTATATCTAAAAGAGTTCTATTTCTTTTTCTAGCAACTCCATTTTGTTGTGAAGTACCAAGTATATTTAGTTGTCTAATTATTCATTTTTCTTTGTAAAGTTCTTTAAATTAATTTAGACAAATATTCATGTCCTTAGTCAATTTACAATGCTTTAATTTTATTATCCATTTGATTTTCAACCTCATTAATGTATCATCTAAAATACTTAAGAGCTTTAGACTTTAGTGATATCAAATAGACATGACCAAAACGTAACAAATTATTAATAAAGATAATAAAATACCAAGCTATGTGTTTTGTCCTTACACTCATAGGATCACATTTATCAGAATAGATTAATTACAATGAATATTTAGCCTTAATACCTTTACCGAAAGGTTTTCTTGTTGCTTTACTAGCTAGCCAATTTTCACACAAGGGCATTTTTTATGTTTGTAATTGGATCCATCATTCCTTCTTTAGCTAGTTTTGATTAATGTGTCCTAGTCTAGCATGCCAAATAATTAACGTTATTGAAAGAGGTGGTAAAGTAATCATGATAACAAACATTGTCAATAATATCCATAATAAAGAACTTCTTAGAAAGAAAAGAACAACCATAAAAAGGTTGAATTATACATAATGTCAACAACCTTGTTATTAAAATTAACAAAAACCTAAATTCTAAAAGGCAAATGATCGAAATTAGGTTCTATCAAATGTCTAGTGGATGTAAAACATTATGGAGAATTAAAGTTTTACCACCTGGCAAGATCAACTTACAGGTTTCAATGCCTTTCACCTTAATCCTAGCGTTATTGCTAACATAAAGTCACTTGCTTTAGTTTGACAATCGATGGTACTCTATAAAAGATCCACGATCCTTGCTTACATGGTTGTGGAGCCTGGGTCTATAACTTAAGAAGAGAAAATAATTTTCATTGGAAAAAATTACTGGAAACATAAGAAAAATATGAATTCACATGATCCACAAGTACCTGATTGTATCTGCTTTGCTCAGGATAATCTTTTGTAAAATAGCCCATCTTTCGACAAGCAATACATTTAAACTTCTTTAGGTCAATTCTCTTTTTGTCACCCTTATTTCCCTTATTCTTAAAATTTTATGATCCTTATTTACCTTATGGCCACTCTTATTACCCTTCTTTTATTGTTTCTTACCCCTTTTGGGCTTAGCATTTAAAGGACCACCTTTCTTAATAAGGTAAGCTTGTCCAGATGACATGTAAGCCTCTAGAAGCTTATCCTTTAGCTCTAGGTGCTTAGCTACATCATTAAAATTGACAATGTTTTCATTGTAGGTTAGGTTAACCTTCACGTCCTTCCAGCTAGTTGGGAGCAATCTGATTACAGCTTGTACCTGCTGCTCATCAAACTAGTCGTGCTTGGCTTCTTTACTTGCATGGATTATATTAGCCATATCCCTAAGGTGTTGCCGCATAAGAGTATTTGGCTTCAGCTTGTAAGTATCAAACTTAATTGTCAGCCTTTTCAGTTTAGTGGTTGAGTTACCCTAAAACTTCTCTTTCAAGGCGACCTATATGGCTTAGATTATGGAATGCTTTTCAAATTCGCACATTAAATTATCAACCATACCAGTTAAAAGTGTTATTTGTGTGATACTATTCTTTCATTTTCATGTTGTGTATGCCACTTTATCTCTCCTATGTTAAGATGAGTTTCCTACCTTAAGCTCAACCATGACTACAATTAGTAGCTCAACTATAACATCTTGAAGAATTTAACCCCTAATTAATTAAGTAAATAAGGTTAATTAAGTAAATTAATATGGTGTGCGGTTATAAAGAGTTTATGGGTGTTTTTTATTGTGATTTTAGCCCTAAAATTAAATACAAAACAAAGTCAGGTCACCCAAACATTAAAAAGTTGAGAAATACAAAGAGGAATGGCTCTATGCTATATGCCATGGCACATCTATGGCATGTTGCGACACTACTGTGATGGGTGCATGGCATGCCATGATACATGGGTCATAAAAGTACAAAGATCCTTTCTTTATAGCACATGTCGTGGCACATGGTATAAGCACCGCAATGCATGATGATGAATCTGCAGAAATAAGAGTGTATCAGAGTTTAAGAAACATAAAAAGAGGGAGAAAAACGAAAAAAACGCAAGGAGCTCATGAAAACCTCTACTAGGGCTTGGGATTTAGGGGAATTAGGAGTATTTTAAAGCTTCCAAACATAAAAAGTAAGACTCCTAAGCTCTTTCCCTCTTTTCCTCTTACATTTTCTTGAATTTAAAAGTTGGGGTTTAGTTGAGAAAGATAATTTTTAGTTTATAAAGGCTATGGGTTCAAACCCATTAACTTAAATAGAGTTAATGAGAAGTGTATAGGTTATTTAAACCTAACATTATGGACCTTTGTGTTTTTAGTAGTTGAGAGCCATAAATGCACGAAAATCTTCCATAAATGAGGTAGATGGAGTAATGTGACTCCATTAATAATTGTTTAAAAGTTCAATAAAGTTAACAAAAGTTAGACAAAGCTAACAAACCCTATAGATATCTTGGTATATGAAGAGATTGAATTTTAGGAGTCTAAAAGTGTTGAACTAAATGATGAAAACTTTTCAAAAAGGGATATTGATTATCAATACTATAGTTGAATGTAAAGTGAGCACATTTGGCACTATTCAGGCTTCATTAAAGCTTTATAAGTGAATAGTTGAGAGGTAAACCTTTAACTTCTTAAAGGGTTGAGATAACTGGAAGAAATCTTTCTTGTGCTTTTGTGTGTTAATTAATTTATTGATTTAAATATTATAATTAAGATGTGTGAAATTATTTAAATACAAGTGTGGCACAAATTATTTGAAAAATCAAATGTCATGAATTATGGAGTTTAATGATATAATTTATGTAGAGTTCTATGAAATAATGTTTGTGGAGTTTAATGATGTGATTGTGTGGAGTTCTATGAAACAATGTTTTTGGATTTCAATATATGTATAATATGTGGAGTTCAATAAATGTTTATAAGTAAAGTTCAATGAGAGGTTGTTTTTGTAGAGTTTAATTATGTATTATGATATGGAGTTCAATGAAGTGTTGTTATGTGTCTAAATGATCATCAAATGTGATGTGAGTAAAATAATAATGTTCACTATGCCTGAATACTGAATATTTCGCATGCTAAGGAATATTTCATTTTATACATTGCAAGATCATAATAGGCAAGAATTTACCTAAGAAGAGGAGCAATGAGTTGAAAATCCACGTGGTAAGGCTTCCAATAGAGCTCAATAGTCTGCTTGGATTTGTTTATACTTATCATCTCACTTATTCGATAAGGGACTATCCCATGTTCTATGGGGGACTCGAACCTAACTAGTTTTTTCACTTGTTTAATGAGAAAGCTAGATTAGGGAGAATGATATCCTACAATGTGAGATTTGGGGTGAATCGTGACTTACAAGTAAGTTAGGCAACCTTAGCCAAGTAGTCCCTCACACATGAATGGCTAAGGTAGTCTCATCTCAAAGACAATCCTAGTGTGCTATAACCCATGATTTTATGTCAGAGGCATAAGGAGGATATAAGAAAGGTATGATCATACACATTATCATATAGTGATAAACAAGACACATGGTTGTTTGCATTATGATCCTCGTGATGAAAATATGTGATCAGTGTTATAATAATATGAAAATGAGATATTGCATTGTTAGTCTATGATTATATGCATGTAATGATCACTACTAGAAAAATTGAATTTAGCGAGGGACCCTCGCTAAATGCCATTTTTCGTAGCTAAATTGCATTTTAGCTACGAATTTTGTCCCTTGCTAAATTCGTAGCTAAAAAAGGGCTCGCTAAATTTAGCGAGAAATTGTATTTTTTTTAGCTACGAATTTAGTGAGGAATTGTATTTTCTCACTAATTAGCAAGGGATTTAGCGAGGGATTTAATCCCTCGCTAAAATTGGCTAGGGACTGAGTCCCTCGCTAATCCCTCACTAAATATGTTTATATTTAAAAATAATTATGCCACATCATCCGCCATGTGTGATGTCAACTTGTGACATGTTATCAACAACCTCATGCTTTATCAACCACCATGTCACCTACCATCTCGTGCCCTATCACCCACTACATGTGCGACAACTCATGACACATCATTGTCTACCTTGCGCCATGTCACTTACTCCTTATCATATCATATATTCATCATGTTTATGTCAAAGCTAAGGTTTGAACCCTTGACCTCATACCTTCCAAGCTTTATGCTCTCCTTCTTTGCCAGTTGAACTGAAAGGCACCTTTAAGCATTATATGATAAATTAAATATATATATTATATTTAACTACATAAATATATCAAATAATATATTATAACAATACACACATATACATATTAAATTTTATTTTTAATTATTAATATGTTAAAAATATTTATATTTTATTTAAATTATTCTTTATATTATATTTTTAATAAAATATTATTTTATTAATGAAAATCAACTTAAAATAAAGAAAATATTAAATAATTTTATTATAAATATTTTAGTTAATTTTTAAATTTAATTATTATTTTTAAATGAAAATAATTAAATGTATAATTAAAAGTCATTGTTAAAAGGTAATTTTTTTGTAGTAATTAGCTAGGGATAGAATTCCTCGCTAAATCCCTCACTAGTTATCTTATTTTAGAGAGGGATTGACAGTCCCTCACTATTTTCCTTGCTAATTCTCTTATTTTAGAGAAGGATTGACAATCCCTCACTAATTTCCTCGCTAATTTTAAGTCAAGCTACGAAATCAACACCCCTTGCTAATTTCCTCGCTAACTTGTGTATTTTAGAGAGGAATAAATCCCTCACTAAATTTTCTCGCTAATTTGCATTTTTCTAGTAGTGGATGTAAAGTGCAAAAATGTGCTTGAACACATTAAATTGACTTATGAATGATGATAATACCCCCTTACATTTAGATTAATTAACATGTATTAGTATGAATTAAATAAATATTGGTTATTGAGTGGTTGTACTCACCCTTTTCTCTTCAATATTATAAGAGCTAGATCACAGGATAAGATCGAGAAAAACAATTCGAGGCATAGGATTATCATCCTATCTATAGGCCATATTTTCATTTTGATTATTATGCGTATAATTATGTGATATTGCCAACTAAGAAAATACATGTTATTGGTTTACTTGCACTATTATATTGTTGAATTGAATTGTGTATTTTGGGCCCTATGATGTATATAAATTGATTATGAAATCTAAAACACGGCTAAAATACTAGTGCAAAGAGAAAATGAGTAAAATTGTGATTATTGTGGAATGATATGATGATTTGTGAACTTAGGGCTCCCTTTTTTATTTTTGTGATTAAATGGTTGAGTATTGAAAATGTATTTAATTTGTTAAATTTTTAATGTGGTATATTGCACAAGTTGATTATGGTTTATTGAGTGTGGTCTAGCTTGTAAGTTAGGCTCTTTGCACTTGAAATGTAAATTTGACACTCAAATTGTGTAATAAGATTGAAAGAAGTAAGTTTTGAAATGGGTGTCCAACTTTTGTTTAAAAAATGTTTTGATTGTAAAATTAGTGCTATTAACTAGAGTTGGGAGAAAGCTCTCTATAGACACCTAGATCACCTCAATCAAACATCAAACAAATTAATGATGTATGTCAGAAATTTGCTCCAGTTGTTGTCAATGACAGCAACAATACTGTCAAAATTGTGTAATGCGTCACAATACATGACATAGAGACAAACGTATTGTAGTGCACATATGCTTTTCTGCACTATTTTTAGTTTTTATGTAAATGTTTGACTTTTTTTAGATTTCCATACTTCTGCATACTATTTAAACTCTAATTTGGTTTTGTAAAAATATTTTGACATATTAAAAAATCTTTGAAAACTTGAGATCATATCTTATAAATTTTACAAACTTGATAATCCTATTTGGATTAAACCCTTGATTATATTAATTTTAGAGTTAATTAAAGATTAGTAAGGAAGGCATTAAATTGACGGCATCATGCTCTTTAAAAATATGTGATACCTTACGGTGTTATATATCTCAATTGTCCCCATTTAACTTGTCACGCCTCAAAATCAGAGGGTAACCGACATGGGATGGGAACTATATCATACATCCCTCAAGCCTTAGATTGAGAAATCTTTTCATTTGTAAAACATTGTTAAATTTATATTGAAAATTATAACATTAAAAAAAATCATTTTAATAAAAGTTTCAATACTTTTGTGAAAATTTCGACAGAACTTTCCTTATACATAGAATCTTTCAAAATTTTACAATACAATAATTTACATAAAAATATGATATCATTTAAGAGCTTGGCTTCTTGCAGCCAGCAAAAAACATATATCAAAATGTAAACCTAGCTATAAGCTACGTGGAGCATCTAACCTTACTTTTAAAATAAAATATCAATTCAAGTATTTACAATAATAATAATAATAATAATGCTAGGCAAAATTCCACTCAAACTAGTTATATACCCTTCAGAGGTTAGCAGTGGGACCAGCGACAACTAATAAATCTGTGACCAAAATAAATTTCCAGTGAATAACGTCTCAACAATAAATAATAGAACATGAATAAAATGAAAAGTTTGAAATAGTTATGTAAGTTAAATAGATAAAATTTTTGTAAAAATTTTATAAACTTCATAATAAAATGGCTTTATAAATTTCAAATAAAATCTCAAATCATTAGACTATCATATTCAAGAAAGCACATAAATGAAATAAATATTTATAAACAATTTACAAAATAAAAACCAATAGAATATGAAACCATCAAACGATTGGATTCATAAATATAGGGACTTATCAGAATAATTAACAAATGTGGACACATAATCCACGAGGGTAACTAACCAAACGCGGCTTATGCCATAAAAACAAACATGGACACTTAGTCCACGAGGGTAAGTAACCAAACGCGGCCAAAGCCACGAAACAAACGTGGACACACAGTTCACGAGGATAACGCTAATCAAACGCGGCTTGAAGCCACGAAACAAACGTGAGTATGATGCTCACGAATAACCATCCCTCCATTCCACATGTGTTGGCCATCGCACTGGGCTAACACCTCCTATAAACACCCTGCTAGCTAGATGTACCATGGCGCGCCAAGGGCTAACGGAATTGCCGTTAGCAACCAGTGTTCCGTATAAAATCCCCTTTTTTTAAAAAACCATTTTCAAACATGCGAGAAAATCATCACTTCCAAGATACAGTTCTCATTCTTAAAATCAAACTCACATGAATACTTTTAAGCATTAAAACTTACCAGAATCAATTTTCATATCCAATGCTCATGCTTGCATTTATTGAATAATCAAAAATTTCAAAGTCGAACTCGCATGAATCATTCTCTGTATCAATCCAATATTTAATAAAATAAAAATCTCATAATTAAAGTCTAAACTTAATTTAATTGACCAAATAACATTTCAAATTTGATAAAGCTAATTTCTCAAAATAAAGTAATGTTAATCAACAAATATCCAATAATCACATTAATGCTATTAAAATGATTTCCAGAAAAATGTAATATTTTAACAAAGGAAATTTTAATTGAAAAGGAGAAAAAAAAATTAGTTGGGACGCTATCTACTTACTTGAAATTTCTCCAGAAGTCAAATTTCTCCTCTCAACTTTAATCAAACTTCTTCTCTTCCAAACACCTTATAAATCATATTAAGATTTTATTCAACTCTTAGCCAATATAATAATTCCATTTCAACAGTCTAATCGATAATCCACTATAATACATTTGAAACTTCAAAACCAAAGCTTTGTTTAAAAGATATTCATCATTAGCAATTTGTCAAGATATTAAATACATCCTTTTCAATCCCCTCATAAAAAGAAATAAAAAAAAACTCTGGCATTTAAATATTTTCTCAACAAACTATCGATCTCCAAGCACTCTAGTAAGCACATATTATTAATTTCATAGTCAAATGTCCTTTGCAACTTTCAAGTCAATTTATAGATTAACAACATCTAAGCTAACTCAACTTTCTACAAGAATCAATGAAATTTCAAAATCAGGTTCAATTCTCCTAACAAGCATTTTAACAAACATCTCATAAGCACTAATCTCCAAGTGTCCTATTTAAGCTCTTCTCTTCCACTTTTATTTTAACAATTACTTCAACACCAGCCATTCCAAACACATTACTCTTATCGTAATCATTTACACAACATCTTGGAAGCACCCACAAATAATTCTTATAATGACATTGTATCAATCTATACAATAGTATTCCATTTAGCCTTGAAACCAACAACCCAACACCATCAAGAAAATGCATTATAATAGCACCATACACCACAACTCATTCATTTAAAATTTTTCTCATGTCTAAATAAATAAATTTCAGGTATTTCTTTCAAGCAAATTTCCATATCCAAGCCTAGAATAATTAAAATTCTCAATTCACATTTCCAATCAGCACCTAACAATAGGAAAATAATTGATTTTATTTTATCAATGTCATCCACATTCCCTAAACTCTCGGCCAAATAGCAGAAAGAAAGAAACCAAAGTTCAGATCTCATACCCTTTCAAGGATGAGCACGCCAAAAGCTAGAGGAAGAAGAGATACAATATGAAACTTATCTAAACATGAGTCTCCACCACCACCTTGCACCCACAGCCAGCAAAATCATAGTATAAGAAGGAAGCAAGATAGAGCCGACTTTGAAAAAAATGATGAGGACCAAAACACTATACAGCTCAACACTCCCTACGGCTGACCGAAAAATTAAGGGGTTCGAAGATTTCAACTTAGCAACCGACAACAATGAAATAAAAGAAGAACAAGAAATCTGCATCATTCACGGATGGCAGAATATTTCTTTTCTCTTTCCTCTCTATTTTTTTTAGTTTACTTCACCGTTCCCATCCAACACTACACGCACATAGCAATAGAAAGAGAGTGAAGTTTCTCACCTTAGGCAGCCGATCACAAACGCACAGGGAAGCGCAGAACAGAATCTACGACTGAAGAGGGGAAGAAGAAGACAGCACAATTCCAACCTCCAACCCACAAAATTAGTTCTCTTACAACCTCAAATCAGCTATTTACTTGCTTCATCATCAACAAACAGAAGAGTGGGGGAAGAAATATGGTCAAGAACAAGAAACAAAGCAGACATGGGCTGGAAAACAGTGAACCAGTAACAGAAAACGCACAGCATCTCAGCTCTCTCATCAGCGATGGCAAAGAGTGAAGGAAGAAGAGAAGAAATTGGAGATGGCAGAGGAACGGAGACCAGATCGCATGAGTTCCAGAACATTCTCTCCCCCCCCTCTGTCAAATCGAGGCGAAAATAAGGAAGGGAAGAAAGAAAAAATAAATCTGATATGGGAAGGGTATATTGGTAATTTCGTAAAACTAAAGTCATAAAAACCAACTCCCTTTTTGTTTCAGCAGATTCAAACTCTGGATCAAGTGGATGGCTTATACATGCACTTCCACTATGCCAACACCCATTGTTGTCAAAATTGTACACTCTAAACAAATTATTATGTGTTTATTTTTATTTTATTTATCTAAGTCATTACATAACTTTTTGCCTTTATTCAGTTTAGTGATAATGTTTTTTATTGCCATTCTTAGTTCTAATAAAAAATAATCCCATATTAATAGTTTTCCATATTAGATCAAGAATAAAATACTTATTAGGAATATACAATGTCTTATATTTGTATCATTCTTTATTAGAGTAATAACAACACTCTTAAGTCAACGATCAAGAGGTTACGTTTATATCTTCCATCACATTAATTTTAATAAAATCACTACCATCTATAAAGAATTTTACAAATATTTTTATAATCACTATGCTTGTTTTTAAATGACTCATCACTTAAGAGCTCCCATTTAAATGAAGTATATATAAAGAAATAAAAATCAATCATCATAAAAAGTAACATGCTTCATACATAATAAATCAAAAGTCTTAAAAAACAAGATAACATGACAAAACACAAAGTCTAAAAAGAACATAAAGATATATTATGTTTTTCGAGGTACAAACCTAAAAAGACAATACTCAATTATATCTTTATATTTATTTACACTTTCATCCTTCTGATAGCTCTATTCCATAGAGAATTTCATAAATATGACTTGTTTTGCTTTTTACATTGCATGAGTTCTTTCCCAAGTTATTTGAAATTTTTTTCCACAACCAAAGCTTCTTCTTCTTTAGTTATGAAGCTTGAATATTTTCTTACGATTAGAGAAATGTGATCTATCTTTTTAATTCATTTAGCATCTCTCTTAGTTATATTTTTTATTACTGAGGGTGTGAAAGGTTGTTCCACAGCTTCATCTTTGTTTTGACATTCTTAGCACTATTTAATTCGTATTTTGGTACTAATATCATGCGCACCTCTTTGGGCCTTTTTAACACATCTTCAAGATTGACATTAGGATTCTCTTCAGGATTAGAATCCTCGCTTTGAGGTTTATACTTCTCCTCCTTTTCAAAGGGTTATAGGTTGGAATACTCACTAAGATGCTCATAATCTAACTCATCTAGATATTTAATGCTAACGGAATAATTTTCTAAGTTATAAGTGCTGATAGAAGCCTCTTGCTTTATATTTTCATTAAAAAATTTAGGAATTTTCAAGTGATTAAACTTATAAAAAATGCACTAAATTGCACAAAAATAAATTTCAATTTTTCCTCAAACATAGGAAAATAGCATATCAAAATGAAGATCTTGAATTTAGAGATTTTTTAAGATAAATTGTGTCTCAATCGAAGCTCTCACGCAGCCTCACGTACCTTCAAAAGTTTATTGGTCAAGAAATTCTATAAAAAAACTAGACAAGCCCTACTCTTGAAGGTGGGGCATGCATGCCACGTGTTATCTTCCCATGTTTTAGTAGCAACACATGGTAGTCCATAGTACTCCATATGTCATCGGCTTTCACTTGGGGGCCTTCACATGCCTGTAGGGCCTTTTTGTGAGCCCCATGTGCCACATATCTCTATCTATTAATTTTTTTAAATTTGATTTTGTTGACTAGGTCGGGTCAAACCCGACCTAAAGAACCTCTAGATTGAGTCCTTTGACTCAATCCAAACCCTTTTTTTGTGAACCCAACTTGCAGGACCATGCTAAATTTTTTTAATAGGAATTAGGCTCATCAACCAAAGCAAAAATTTAATATGCAGTAGGCTCATCAACCTAATTTTGTTTTACTCCAATGACATGTCAAAACAACGTGTTGTTTTGAAGATGATAAAAATGACTCATTTCTATTGTCTTCAAGCTCTAGCCTAGTCCATTTGACTTGGTTCCTCTAACAGGTTAGGTTCGTCGGACTTGAATCTTTTGCAGGTTGTATCTCTTTTGTTTAATCTCCATTTCATGCATTCTTGGTGTCGTTCTTTTTTGTTTTTTTTAAGCTCTATACGTTTATACCATTTTCAAACACCCATTTTTTTTATTTGTTTGCAACTAAAGGTTTTAGCACTGTCTATTGCATATAGAACACATAGGCAGCATGCACGGCCATATATAATTCATATCAACCAATACGCATCTAAACATGTTCATTTGACTAGAATAAGATGAAAAATAGATAGAGGCAAGAACGGAGATGTGAAAAAAAGGATCAAATAGATTTGCACGCATATTGGAATAAGCAAATCATAATATCATCATCATACACAGAAAGTGTAGCCTGGGTGCAAGTATTTCTCTTATACAAATAACAGATTCTAAAGGAGGAAACTTGCTTAAGATGATGTGCCATATGAATTGTCGTATTTGGGAACAGAGTTAAGTGGCCGAAATCGGTTCTTGGTTCTCACAGCAAATACACTCGAGGAAAAATGAAAGGGAGAAAATGTAGAGCTTGAAGGGAGTCTATGTTGTCACTCACTTCAAAAAAAAAAAAATGAATTGATGCTTCCCATATAGCATCTAACCTCCATGCACTTACTCCACATTTTGGATGTGCTTGAAGTGTAAAACTGTTCCCACCAAAAACTTCAAATTGGGAATGGGAATATTTGCATATAAGGGCCCAGATTTATTTCTCTTTTTGGCACAGACTTTTTATTTATTTCTAATAAAACTCACCACACTATTGGGCTTTGTTTTTATCTTTGATCTACCAAGGGTGGACAACCCAATAATACCCTGAAAACCAAGTCCAATCCTTAATATCTAAATTTAAGATTTTTTATTTTATTAATTTACTAATTTTTTCACATGTGATTCTTGCTTTTGCCCTTATTTTCACATCTCCAAACTTCTCATCACCATCCAACCCACAACCCTTCATTATATTATTTGACCATATTTTAAAGATAAAAGCATCCTTAAAATTAAAAGCCCTAATTATTTGTTTATCCATTGCTATCTAGGGGAGTAGGTGATAAATTAAAGTAAAATGAGGAAAAGTGTCATAGTGCTGTCTAGAATGTAGTTGGTAGATCTAATGAGCTAGGTTGATTATAACTTTTGCTATCAAGAAAAATATGTAATTATTAGAAGGAGAAATATAACTTTAAGTTTATGTACTTTGCTCGCATTTTACTATTAGTTTATATATTTTTTTAGTGTTTTTAGTCTCCGTGCTTTTATTTGTCATTATTTGAGGTCCTTTCATGAATAAAGTATAGAGACCTTGGAGGGATCTAAAACAATAAAAAATAAAAGTATAAGGACCAAAAACAAAAAAATATAGGAACCACTCGCAAAACACGAGTAAAATACATGGATATAAAGTTATATTTTTTCTTATTAAAACAATTTAAACTAATAAAAAGTAACTTTTCTAAAAATTTATTTACTTGCAAGACTTAATTAACATGCGTGTGTGGCACCCTTCCAAGCCACTAATGTCAAGGAGCACGAAAATTACTCAACCATGATGTGAGAACGGATTTTTATGCCTCAATAGGCTAGCGAATTCTCAAGGGCATTCCTGTATTTTCATCTCTGAGTTCTCTTTCAAAGGAAGGATATTTCCGTTTTTGGATTGTTTACATTAATTAGTTACAATATAGAAACTCTAGGCCCAGGCATATATATGTTTGTATATAGTGTTGGTTAAGTGACATATGTAGCATATTATTACTATGACAGTATATATACGTATATATAAAGAGTTTCAAGTAAATATAACGAAAAATTGGAGAAGAATTAACACCACCACCATGTTGAGAAAGAAATTTCCTCATTAACTCAAGACTCATACCACATGAAGAGTACATTTAAATACAAGAGAATGAAAATCACTCACTTTTCTAGTAAAGCATGTGTTTACTAGGGCGAAAAAGATTCCTAGAAAAGTAGGTCAAATAAACTATATCAGCCCAGAGTGGGAAAAGCAGAAACGCAAATAAGGGTACAGGTATAAAAGCAAGTGCAGAAATGAAGTCAGGAACCCACTTTAAACCATGATAATACATGATGAAAAAGGCACTGCTAAATGCTATCATCATGCTTATTATGGAGATGAACAAAGCAACCAATCCAGATATCAGCTTTAAGGGTAATGATTTGTGAAAATCATTTTCTGCATAACGTGAAATGAGGATGGACAAGAAAATAAGTATAGAAGCTGAGGATGAGATCATTGCAGTTGCATCAGATATGGCAAATATCAAGAATGATGGTTTCTGCAAGTAATTAGGGTTTCCTGAACTATCATTGATACCGCCCGGTATGCTGAATGCAGCTGTAAACACTCCAGTAGTAATAAGAGTGGAAACAAGCATGCATTGTTCTGCTGTTTTCTTCATCCATTCTTCAGCTTTGCCCAATAAATTTCCATGTTCCTGTGTGAATAATTGGCGAGGAGTCAAGCCTTTAGCATTCTTCTTCTCTATTAGTGATGGTAGCATTATCTTCTTCACCTCCTACCATATTGTCAAAGGATATATGTATGTTGTCAATATCAATATAAAATGTATAAAACTTATAACAAGCTACACAATTCACAACAGGCCATCCTTATAATAATAGATTAAATGTTTTTTTTATACCAATAAAATACCTCAAACCATAATAACTCAAAGGTCATTTGAAAAGCTGCTCCTGAGACCAAGTTTAATCGATGTGGCGGTGCTAATTTTGCAGCCATATGCAATAAGTTGCTTTTATCTTCTTCATCCTCAAAACACACTATGAAATCTTTGATGGGGCCGATATCATGGATGAGATTGAAGATATCAGCATAACGATACAAAACTGCAGCGTGAATTATGCTTCGATTTCTTTCATCAACTTCCCATATCAAGTCAGGATATGAGCTTATAAGCTCAGCGAGAAACTCAAAATTCCCAACTTCTACAGCATTAAATGTTACTTGTGAAGGTACTCTTATATTATCCATAATCATACTATCATCTTTCTTAAGGAATATACTCCACAAGTGTTTTACAAGTTCAAGTTGCTGAGTTTGCCTCAAACCTGGTAACATATGATTTGACAATCAAGATACCAAAAAAATTCAAAAACTTAAATAAAAAAATTTCATGTCTAATTGCATGTCACCACTCATTTTTGTGATCACGGACACTTACAGGACTTCATAAGCCGCTTTCGATATCTCTGACTTTTGCAACTAGAACCTAAAGGCTTTCGAGCCAATATATGCAAGACTGTCTCATTGTTTGATGCATCCCTCTCAAAAGCTAGTTCTGGGTTCTCCTCTAGCACCTTCAAGGCCAAATCTGCCCAAATTTAACACAACATATGCATCACACTTCAAATCTCACACTTGTCATTTTCAATAGTCTCATGCTCTGTGTATGTGATATTCTTACCATAGATTCCACTGTTGACACAAAGGAAGAGAAGTACGATCCAATCAATATATTCAAAAACTTGAATAGCTTTATTGCAGTACAGATACCATGCCATTTGACTTTGTCCCTGTAAAGCAGCCATGTGAAGAGGAGTGGTTCCTTGACCACCTCTTATTGTTGGCAAGCTCTCATTTCTTCTCTGCATGATCTCAACAATCTGCAAATTCCCAGTTGCTGCAGCGATGCAAAACGCAGTGTTCTCATTCACGTCTTGCAATTCCAAGTCTTGTGGATGCATTATCTTCACCAGCTCCTCCACAAAGTGAACATGGTTCTTTCCGGTGGCCACGTGGAGGATCGTCGCCCATCCCTTGGTTATGGCAGCACGAACGAGACTCCTGTCTTGATCTAAGATGTGCTTTGCTGCTTTCCAATCACCTTTCAAAGCTGCTTTGTGGAGGGGAACGCATAGCTTTTGGTATTTGGTTCTTCGCTCTTCTGAAACAAGTTTGGTATAAACATCGTGACATAGTTTGTAATATATATGAGAGATTTTATATATGGAGAGAGAGAGAGAGAGAGAGAGAGAGAGAGAGAGAGGGACAGAGAAAATACGTGTATCATCCACAAGATGAAGGAGAGGCCTCCTAAACTGACCCGAAGCGACTCTCCCAAGCTGTTGTGCGACTGGTGAAGTCAGGGAACTGTCATCTGCTACTGCCATTTCTCTGTGAATCAAACACAATATGGGTTCAATAATTAGTTTGCTTTCAATATATACGAGTCTTATGGATTTATTCTAAATTATAAATTAAAATTGCTATAAATAAAGCATTTTAAAATTCATAAGGTTTAAATTTATTTATTAAAATAAAAACATTTTAAAAATAAAAATATTTAAAAATAATAATATTTTCAGGATAAAGGATGTTCCATTAAAATAATTTTAGCAATGAGCAATATTTAAATCTAATTTCAACTAACATGTTTGTGTGGGGTTGTGTATTGAATATATATTTAATTAACATATACACGTATGCTCCGTGTGATGCATGACGTAAGCAGGCAGCCTCAAGCTGATGTAATGTAATAGAAAAAGCTTTCGGCGTGCTCTATAAATTAATATCTTTTTTTTTTGCCAACTATAAAATTAATATCTAATTTAAAAGAATATATATAATATTTATATTTATAGCAAATGGAATAAACTATTTAAAAAGGAAATACTCCTTCCACTCCCTGGTCAGATTTATTATCCCTAAATAAAAACAAGTATTAAATGACATTACATTATTACCTTATAATTTAAATAATTATTTAATATTAAAGAAACCATATGTGTATAAGAGAGGAAAAATATGCAAATGATTTAAATTCAAAGTTCAAGAGAAGAGGAGAAATTAACGAGCCAGTGCTGTCCACACATACTGATTTAGATACTGAAGAGAAGAGAAGAGAGAAGAGGATCCAAATCTAAGGAATAGTTTGCATGCGGATGCGGTGATGTGTGGTCAAGCAAAAGCAAACAGAACTTGTTTCTGTCTCTGATTATGATTCAACCTCCAGCAAGCCCGCCATCTTCCCAACAGATTCTATAAACAAACACAGATTCAAACGTCAAAATTCAAAACCAAACCACCTCTCTCTCTCTCTCTCTCTCTCTCTCACACAAATAACAGTAGATCCAGATGTATAAACTCTCAAGTTTGAAAGCGAGCAGTAATTGGAGAGGAATATAAAAGCTGCTTCAGAAAAGCAAAAGAGTAGTTTTCTCTACCTTTCACCTTCTCCTAACTGGACTCAGTTATAGCAACAGTAACAAGAAAGAAGCAAAATTTCCCGAAAGGGGGTGGGGGAGAGATTGAGAGAGAGATTTGGTTAGATTGCATGAAAGTAGAAGGCGTGTAGGTGGTGGATCTGAAGGCCGTCGGGATTAACTCTAACAGTCATAAGAGAGTCGAATCAAATATAAGAACTTATCAGCAGAGCAATCACCAACAGCCCCTCCCCACTCGGTCGAGCCAGTCGCAAATTATTACACTATTAGTACGGCCTCAATCATTCCGCTATATTCATATTAACTAGTAAAAATACAATTATCATTCTCTATAATTTCATAATTTCATCCAATTTTATTTTTAATTTTTATAATTTTTTTAGTTTGTATAGCTTCAGAAAGATTTAATATCTCTTTATTTTTTAAATTTCTGTAATTTTAAATTTTTAAGTATTTTTAATACCTATAAAACTAAAAATACTAGAAAAACTAAAAATAAAATATGATGAACTATATGACTGGAAGACACTGAAAAAAAAGTACAAATTATGCTTATAAAGAATCATTTTTAAACTTTAAAAGAAGACACAGATAAGTTCTGAGTAAAACTTTCTGGAAAATATTCTCTTACATTAAAAATATAAGTATTTGTTTAAATTAATTTTGACCTAAATATTTGTAAAAAAATTATTTTTACTTCTTCTATTTATTAATTTCAACATCTCTTCGTTGTCCATTTTTTCCTCGGTACATTTTCATTATTTTTATATGCATGTTAACCTCTCTTGCTACATATGTTGTTTTAAATTCAAAGAGACAATATGGATAACTCGTTTCATTAAGAAAACATTCTTTGCTTCAAGTTTATATGTTGGAACCTAATCATCGATTAATAGAACAATAACAAACATATAAGTGAGTGGATATTCCCAGTTCTCTCTGAAGAAGAAAACTTGAGTTTCGACTTTTGACCATATATAGTTATATATTATGGCAGTTTTGTAATAAAAAATTAATAAATATATGTACTAAAATTAAATCCTTCAATAAACAGTTGAAGACATGGACGGGTCAGATGCGTAGAAGCTGCAGCACAAAACAAAGAGGGTGGCGCTTGCTTTCACTCCCTCCACTTAACTGGTTGAATCGTCATTTTATACTCATCTAGACTATAATATATGACATTAATTAATTATTTTACTATTATTATTAAAATCTTAATTTAAAAAAATTATATCTTTTCAATTATATTTTCATTACATATTCTATATAAGTGCCTTGATAATTACAATTGAAATTCTAATGTATCATTTTTTGTAAAAAAAAATTACTAAATAAAATAAGGGTCTATTTTGGAAAAAATAATTATAAAAATCAGCCAATATCTTATATTTTTTTTGTTATGCAAAATTTCTAGAAAATATTCCTTGTTGTCGTTCAGAAGCAATATAGTGTTTGGAGGATGTGATATTTCAACCATATTCTATGATAACCCTCATGCCTCTATTCTATAAGAAAATAAACACAGTGATGAAAAATTAGACGTCTATCTTATAGTCATGCAGTAGAGCATCTTTTTTTTTTAAAGAAAAGTAGGTTGTATATTTTATTTATTAATAATTATAAAAATAATTAAAAGGGGAATTAGAGAACCTTGGCAAGTATCCCAACCTCATTCCCACGGCACTATTTTAAATAATATCTTTTAATATATATATATATATATATATATAGCAAGAAAAAAGAACTCAGGCTCAATAATCGTATATTGACAGTATGGTATTTTATCATTCTCATAGGTATTTAAAGCAAAGGAAAATAAAATTAAACAACACATACAATTAATGGAAGCATACAGTGAGTGACATGGATCGGACATTGCCTCGAATCGTTGGATTCCTATAGGAAATGATGTGAGTCAAGCATATGACACATGTGAGATTCAAGAAAGGAGGAATTCATGATCCAAAAGTAAGTGTGAGAATCTTTGACTGAGTAAACTCTCACAATTAAAAAGTTTGGGCCAATTCAATCGCATGAGCCAATGCTATTCATATTAGTAGGCCATATATTCAATTAGAGATAACATGAAAATGTAAGGAGGTACATTGATCATGTTTGACATAAATTGTATTGTTGCATGCTTGAGTGATTTGATTGATGATTTCAAATATGCCAACTTTGTTTGCTCATAGATCATACCTCTTGTATGTGCTAGAATTTGGTTATTTAGTTACTAAAGTTTTTATCTCACCTCATAGTTTAACATTGTATATTGGATGATCCATGTAGGACGGGAAGGTGAACCCTCCGAAGCTAGAGACACTTGACTTGATATTATAATGTCTCTAGTTAGTTATGAGTGTAATTAAGTCATATGTGACAACTAGGATTTGATTATTCATTTGCATTTTGGTAAATACATATGTATTATCATATTGGGTCTTGGCCATTGTGGGGATTATTCTCAAGTTTGGATATTTGTTGGGGCCAAGATGTTCATGCAATTGTATTATAATGTTTAATACGTGATTTGTAATCTTTGAAAGCTAAGGTTATGAGTAGAATTATCACGAAATCAGGTGTCTTCACCCTCTTTATGGATTGGGCAATTGGGGGTCATTTTGATATATATGATGTTTTCAAAATGTTTGAAATGATGCATTGACATTGTCTACTGAATGTGATTCAAAACTCAATTGGGAAAAATGGCTTGTTAGTAGAGATTTGGACACTAAATTCATATCTGAAAGTAGAGAAGTACGTGAAATGGCCCTAAGTGCCCAAATTATTTGTATGATATTGGATTGAAGTGAAACCAAAGTTATTAGCTAGTTTATGAAATTTTATACATATGAGTGCTTAAATTACTTGAATCAAACATCAGAGTAAAAAGTTGTGCATGGTGTAAGTTTAATCTAGAGTTTTGTCATAACACTTGCTATCACACATGCACCACGATAGATTGCAAGTTAGCCTTAACACATGACATTATGAGTGTCAGCAGCAGTGTATGGCAACATTGGCCGTGACAAATCTTCTATGTAACAAATGTCACGACGCATTGTACATTAGCCATAGTGGATTGTGTCTATTTAACTCCATTTTGACTTGTTTTTAACTCCAGATGATTTCCATACTTCCCAATTATCTAGTACTCTGATTTATAAGTGTTTAAATGACATTTTAAATTGGTTTTGAGTTGAATGACTTTGAGATCCCATTGTCTTAGTGATTTTCCTCTTGTGAAGTCAATTTGAATCCTTTCTACTATAATAGACCTTTAAACATAAATTTAGATTTTAATCACACTAATCATCATTAATTATTATCCAACTAGTTTAGGGGTTCAGACTTGACTACCCCATTGCTATAATTATCATTAAAACTACCTAAATAATACTTAGTTATCCTCAAAACACCCTCAGAATATTCGAACCTATATGCTACGCGTCATCGAAAATGAAACCCTAACACTAACCATTACTTAAACTAGCTAAAAGAAGATATTAGAGTGTAGAAGAGAGATCAAGAAGGGTTATCTTAGTGATTGGAGGTTGAAAAACATGTACAATAATTGCTTTTGATGAAACCCTAGCAGAGCCAACAAATTTCGCTCATCACCCTTCTATTTCTCTTTCCCTAGTTCAATTTTTTAAGAAAAAAATAAAAGATGAAATCGCACCATGCGTTATGGTAGATGTGTTGTGCATCGTGGCACATGGTACATTTGCGAACTGCACGCTTAAGCCTAATAATTTGAACCCAAATCGAACTCAAACCCATTTTGAACCTCAAAGAACCCTTATATATGATCTTGGGCCCAATTTCAATCATAACCAAGTGCTTACAATAATTAATCAACCCAATAAACATCAATTATAATTAATTCTAACAATAATTGTATTTTAAACCCTCAATTTAAAAATTAAGATGTTATAAGGGCACTTTCCCATCCTCAACAATATGTAGGTTTGTATATAATTATATTGTTTTTAAAATTCCAATATGGATAAATCATTTTGTTAAAAAAAATATTCTTAGCTTCAATTTTATATTTCGCAACCAAATCATCAATTAATATAACAATAATAAATATATACTTCCCCTGATCCTATTTATAGGTCATTTCCAGCATGTTTCATTAAATTGAAGAAAATATTAAATCTCATTCACTACGTTTTAGAATTTAGAGTTAAGGGGAAAAAAGCGTAAGAATAATGTTAAATTTTTATAATTTTTTATAAATTTACTGTCTAGATATACTCTAGATAATGCATATTTAATATTAAAAATTTATATGATTTTTTATAAATTTTTAATATTAAATTGGAATCATTTGTATTGAATCTAAATTATTTAGACTAGTGAACAGATTTATTAAATTATTTTATAAATTTGGATCATCTATATTAAACCTGAAATGTCTACACTAGTGATTAGATTTATTAATTTTTTTATAAATTTAAATCATTTATATTAAACTGAAAGTATTCAGATTGGTTATTAGCTTTTGAAATTTTTTTAAAAAGTATAAAAGAAAAAAGAATAAATCTGGACCCAGATTTTCTTCCCAAACGCAGCGGAGGTACAAAGAGGCAGAGGAGGCAAGCCAAGTTCAGCTTTCGGTGGCTTCAACTGCCATGGCAAAGTGAGAAAAAAATAATATGGGCTTGTTTCTGTAGATAGAAAAGAAAAAATTATGTCCAGAGGTGAGGAAAAAATGCTTGCTGATTTGATTCCAGCGCTTCTGGTCCCATATAATGGGGAAAGATATTTTATTTGTCATCCACGGTCAAGATTTCTTCAAGAAACTAATGGCTTAAATTGCTTTCCTCAAAAGTACGTCGTTCCATGAAATAAAAATTTCAACTGTTGGATCACATGAGATAAAATGGACGGTGGAGATCTGCATCAAGTCACGGAGGCACCAGCCAGGAGAACAGAGACAAATCAGGTGGTGGGGTCTGCTTTCACTCTCTCCACTTAATTGGTTGAATTTTGTCCTTTTAAATGTTATTTGGAGGATGCGATATTTCAACCTTCTATGCCCTCCCTCTGTATAATGCCTCATTTTTATTCTCAATGATGAAAAATTACACATTGGAGCCTTATATAGTCATCCAATGAAGCATCTTTTATTTTTTTTTTTTAAGTTGTTATAGAGCAGAAATGAGATCTCTTAGAGTTAATGAGGACCAAACAATTGCACAATTACATCACCACAAGATTTTGGGATATTTCCTTTATTTTTTTTTTTATATAGCCATCCACGTGTAAGATTCAAACATCGATGAACTTAATTAGAGGTAGCTTTTTAAAAAATATTTTTTTATTTATATGAATTCAAACTCAATACCTCATATTTAATCAGATAAAACACGTTCCTGCACTAAAATCAACACTTGTCCAGCTTTCCTGTTATCTAGTTTTCTTGCCAGAAGAAAAAGTTACATGAAATATATGTGTGTGTGTCTGTGTGTCTGTGTGTGTGCGCGCCGGTACAAAGAAGAATTAACTCGAAACATTAATCAATGAATAAAGATAATAACTTATTGATGTGTGTGTGTTTAATTGGAAATCATTGTATTGAATCACTCTCACAAGTATTTAAAATTCATCTAAAAGATAAAGTAAACGTTTAGGCTCCGTTTGGTTGGGGGGAGGGGAAGAGGCGCCGGGCTCCTCTTCCCTCCCCTCATTTGGTTAGGAGGAGGGGAGCCCCTCTCCTCCCCTCCCCTCCTTTGGTTAGGAAGAGGGGAGAAGAAATTTTTAAAATTTTTCCTCCTCTCCCCTCCAAAACCTCCCCTCTAAATTGGGGGGGAGCTCCCCTCCCCTCCCCTCCCCTCCCTTCCCTCCTCTCCCCTCATCTCTCCTCCCCTTCCCTTCCTTTTCCTCGAACCAAACAGACTCTTAAAATCTACGTGGTAGTAAACAGGAATAGAAGTGTGATAATGATAAATTTGATCCATTAAAAGAATAATAATGTGTGTGTGAAATATTTGGACAAAAAATGTGATCAACTTGAACTTGCTTTTGAATTTTCAAAGCAAAGAAAAATAAAATTAAACAACACAATGGAATCCTCCAACATTCGAGTAAATTCAAGTATGAGATAAATCCACTCGTAGAATTATGGGATAGATTCAAAGAAAATAAAAAGATTAGGATGATAATTATCTGATTATCACTTTCTCATGGTTCTTAATATAATACCCTTTGTTTTTTGTATTAATTTTATAATTGAATATATATTTCTTTGATATCTCCTAGCTGACTAAACAACCTCTTCTAATTACTCATTTCTGTTTTGATTGATCTCATTAAAAATTTTTCATTACGGGTACTTTTAAATTTTAGAAGAATTGACTAATTGTAATTTAACCCATTCTTTAATATTAGTTTGTAAAGTTGTCAATAAGTACTCCTAGTAAAGGCCAGAAGGAATAGTAATAGTGGATTACGCTCTTAAGAGATTGGGCTGAGTGAACAAAAACCCAATTTGAGTTAAATAATTATTTATTTAATTAAATAATTATGATGTGGTGGTTACTAGAAGAGGAAGTAATTATGTAACTAAATTTCTAACGAGATATATGGGTGATTTTCCATCATTCACAACATATGTTGAAAAACTCTGCCTCTCTGTTATCCCAATCTCTCTCTTGATGTATCTATAGTGATTTAAATAGTCAAGATCTGCAACAAGTGATTAGGATTTGATTTATATATCTATATAAACAATATATATATTTATGATTATAGTGGGCCCTACACTTCCATGTCCAGTCAAATAAATCGAAATGTTCAAGTGATAATTGATAATCACATGCATAACTTTTCCAAAGGTCACGAAGATGTACTACAGAGAAGAATAGTAATACTTATGTAAACAGAACATTGTGGTCCCCACCGTAATATGACAATGACATGCATCAAAATATTAGAAGGTAAAACCCAATAAGATATTTGTTTATTATTATACACTCCTTGTGGTTCGAATTATTAATTAAATAATTAGAGGTGGAGCATCCACTGTTATTTTTCCACCCATTACTCGAGAAAGAATCTTTCGTCACCGTCAATCTCCCCCACCATAGCATTCTTTCATCCTCATCAATATGTTAAAAGCATCATGCATCATCATCATGCTCAATGATGATGTATCATCCAGCACATGCATTGGAATACGCAACCCGTTCAAGGTACGGCTTCTTTGAATCTATAGGAGTATTTCACAAAAAGGATTCACAAATATTTTGGATCATGTGATATCTACAAATGTTAATAGTAATAGTAATAATAGGAGCAGCGACAACAAAGAGTATGACATTAATTCTTATATATCTATATACATACGTATTTCAGGAGTCATATATTTCTAGACTCATCACATTATTAATTACATACAGTTATGTATTGGGAAAATAGCAGCCAAAGGTTGTTGGACAAAATTTACATTAATCAAAGACTAATAGGCTTTAAAATTATATTGCAGTCTTTTAATTTTTAATTAATATTAATTTTTTAAATCAAAAGAGTAAATTACCTCTAAAGTTAAAACCAAAAAAAGTTGCCCCATTGTCACCAACATCGGCTACCAATTGGTCGTGGGGCCAAGAGTTGCGTGCCAGATACTTTTATTCAAGGATAATTAATAAATGTGATTAAAAAAGATTTAATTTAATAATCTTTTAACCACCTAAAAAGTTTGGTGGTGACTAAACCACCAAACTCTTTAATTATATGTGGCAAAAAAAATTTATAAATAGTAAATCAAACTTCTAATCACTTTTATGTTGTAACGTAACAGTGTGTTATTAATTTATGAATGGTTCTTATTATTTTACTAATATTACTTGTTAATAAAATATAGACAAATACAAATTGAGAGAGTTTTAAAGCTTCATATGTGTTACTTATTAAAAGTATGAATGCATTATCGTTAATCAATTAATAATTTTTATTTTATGACTAAATTATTGTCAAAACTATAATCAATACTTTTTGATGAAAGACTAATACATATGACTAAGCCAATCTTATCAATTTTTTAACTTGCTAAAACCTGAATAGATTATTGTTAATTTCAAACAAATTCATGTGAAAACCCAGATGTATGTTTGTTGATAAAAAACTAACACTTATACAATTTAGCTTATTTTATCTATTTTTTTAACTTGTTAAAACCTAAACAAATTGTTGATAATTTTAAATAAATTATTGTGAAAACCTATATGTATACTTGTTGATGAAGAACTAATATTTATACAATTTAACCTATTTTATTTATTTTTTTAACTTGTTAAAGCTTGAATGGATTATCGATAATTTAGAATGAGTTGTTGTTAAAACCCGAATGGATACTTGTTAATGAAAGATTAACACGTACAATCATGTATTTTTTTTTTTTGACTTGTTAAAACTTGAATGGACTTTTTGTTAATTTAGAGATTCTCTTGTAACATTAAATAATTGATATGTTTAAAGATAATTATTTAATAGACTCCTCAATTCAATAAATTAAAATTGGTTGATGTTATATTGAAATTTGAAATTAACCAATATTTTCGAAAAAAAATAATTAAATACAATTTAAACCCTAACCTAGCTAGTTTTACTCATTAATATTTAACTCCTTCCACTACAATTACTCATCAATATTTATACCAATAGTACTGTTGGATAACAAAATATTAATTATTGCATAATTTTGTTTAAATAACTTATATATGAAAACATGAAATTTTTATTAAAAGTTACTTATAACTAGGAATATGGAGGGACAATATATGTATCATAAAATGCTGTTCCCTCATTTTTAGATCTAATATCTTTTGTCATAATTTCCTTTCTTCGCTTGATATTTCTTTTAATTTCATGAATGAAAGATTAAAATTAAAGTTTTGATAAATCGATTTCAAAATAATTCAAATATCAAAAACTTTTTATTGAGAAATGCTTCATTTCTACTTTAATCAAATTTCGTCATCATTATCCAAGATCCAGTATTTTTTAGATATTCTATAAAAGAAGCAAAAGAAATGGCGTGCAATTTAAAGCGTTCATGAACTTAAAAACGTAATCCAATTTTTGTGATGTGAGCTCTAAATTTTATGTAGAAGGTAATGGAACTGTTTAAAGTCTCTGGGAATTGGAGTCAGCAAGGGAAAATTTGGAACAATGGCATTTTTTGTGTTTGAAAATTGAAAATTAAAAAAATAATAACATGTGAAGGGAACATGGACCAAAAAGCAAACCAACTTGTCGCTTTTGATTTTTCAAAACAAAGAATAATCAAAGCCTATTTCATCTTTTTGGAATCTTGACGTTGATATAGTCGCCGTATAATATGTCGACACGCGTTCCTATGATCTTTACATTTTCCCTTACCATTGTTTTAGGAGCCAGACATTGGAGCCATTAACAAAAATCAAAAAATCTTTTTTATTGTTAAACTCGGTTGAACCGCAATAAAACTACTAGAATTGAAAACCAGACTTGAGCCACAAATTCGATCAGTTTTCAAAAAATCGACAATTTTTAACATAATATATAAAAAGGCTAAAAAATTTAAAATAACTAAAAAAAATTAAAAATTAAATCCGACTAAAATCTAACTTTATTTTTGAATTTATATAATATGATTTATGATATTTTTTTTATGAAGATGTTGATAGCTATTGGTACAAATATAAATATTTTTGAACTATATATACTTGATTAAATTAAGATTCACCTGAAATTGATAAGTTATAAAATTATAATTTATGATATTATTAATTTATTGTCATATTGTATTACTTTTATCAAGTTATAGAAATTTAACAACGATATTGCTTCATTTCTTCAGCATACAAAAATTGCAAGAAAATTCAGACACCCTCTTGACAAATTCCATTTGACGTTGTACACATATTCTTTTTCTTAAAAAATATAAGATATTTTGTTAAAATGTTTGATATTAAAAAATGTAAGGTATTTTTAATATTTTAAAGTGTAATCATTGCACCCTTTTATTTTAAAGTATCCATATATATGAATAAACTACTTTATATTTATTCTAGAGTGAAACACTCTGTTAAATAAGGGTAAATATAGTATTAATTTGAAGATAAATAACTGATTTATTGAGAAATTTAGTTAAAAATACCTTATTAAGTACTCCCTCCATTAAAAAATGTAAGATATTTTTTGAGGAGTTGAATGTTTAAAAATGTAAGACATTTTTAATTTTTTGAGGTATAATCATTGCTTTTTTTAAAAAATGCTCCCATTGATGGTGATTTTATATTTATTATAGAGTAATTAATAGAAGTAAATATAAAAAGATATAGTTAGTTTAAAAGTAGGTAAGAACTTTATTGAAGGGTGAAATTCGATTAAAAATATTTAATATTTTAAACAAAGGGAGTATATATTTTTCCTCACGCATTCAAAAGTTTGACAATAAGGCAACTAATAACAAATGAACTTAAATTTCATGCATGGGAAAAATTACATAGAAGACCACAAGAAAATTCAGGAAAAAATTTGAAAGAATTTTCAAAAAAAATTATTAAAAAATGACACAGCACTACTCATACTAATCACATTGTTGTATGCTTTTTCTGATCACAAATATAAGACATTAATACTTGCATATCATACATATTAAGAAAGTTAAAATTAGTCTTACTCATAAAATTTGAACCAAGATATAATTATTTTTTTTCACATTTGCTCTTTTGATCAATGTTAGCCTCTCTGAAATAATGCTTAAACTTTTTTAGTTGAAGAATGCTAATGAAGATTGAATTAAAATAAAAGAAAAAAAATAAATTGGTTCTTAAATTATAAGTTTAAGAACGTGTGATATCTTAAATTTTTATACAATGTGTCCTTGTAACTTTTAAAAATGTACAATTTGACCTCTACATTTAAAAAAGTTAACTTTAACACTTGGTAAATGAAAAAATAATAAAAATGTCGTAAAAAATTATTGAAAATGAACAAAAAATTACAGAAAATATCAAAATATTATAATAAATAATCCAAAAAATTACAGAAAAAGATAAACAAATTTATTGATCATTTTTTAATAATTTTTTATGTCATTTTCTTATCAACTATATATATTTGAAGTGAAGTGAAAGTAAGGTGTTAGTGAATTCTCATAAATAAAATAACTTTATTTTAGCCAATCTCAAAACTATATAATCTAATTTAAAAACTATATATATAGATTGAAAAATTCTTGGAGAAATTTAACCTATGTGCTTAATCAATCAATATGTATAAAAACCTTTGACTATGCACGTGAGGCGTATATGTATTTTCAGAAAAATTTTCATTTGGTGTTCCATTGAATTACTGGGGGCATGTATGCATGCATGTTCCAATAGAATAGAACCTGCTCTTCATTCCAAAACCCTATAAATAGATGCATGGCTTCAAACTGAAAGCATAAAACACAAGAAGATTATGAGGCAATTAATGTATATTGAGAATATTGTTGTTTATTACTTTTGGGAGGATGCCTGATTAACCATCTTAGAGTTTTTCAAAAAATAATAATAATAATAATAACCTCAAAGAATGATCCTAATCCTATTGGACAAAATTTAGGTTATGGTTCTCCACCTCCTCCGAAGCCAAAGTCCAATAATTGATTCATTTCCATCCCGAGTAATTAATCAATTAGATATTTTATTACAATTATATATATTATCTTTTTTCTTTTCTTTTTCTTTTTTTAATCAATTTCAATTTTTATCTAATTTTAATTTAATTTTATTAATAATAAAAAAGGATTTGGGTATTTGGGCTTTACTTGAATTTCTTTGGGTTTGTTCAAGTAGCATGAATTAGTCCACAATGAAAAAAATTTTTTAAACTCTCAAGCTTGACTAAAATTTTTTAGCCTAGTTTGTTAATTTTGACCTAAATTACCGACTCTATTTATAACAATGCCACCCTATTTGAAAGCCAACGTTCCCAACGGACACGCTTCATAATATTTCACTTGGCCTCCTATCGGTTGGGAATCTAGTATCCCAATAGAATAGATTATTGTTGGGAGAGCTTTTAGAACCTATAAACCTCCTTATTTTACACTCCCTCATGTGGGACTTATAACAAAAACTCATTTTTACCCTTACATTTTATCTTTAATTATGTTATAGACAATCACTTTGTGCTTAAAAAAAATTTGAATTGATGTCTTCTCAATTAATTTTATCAATTGTTTGGATTTATTTTGACCATATCTCTCCCTTTTATAATTTTTAATGTACTAAATACATATGATGATGGACCACATAACATGGATGACACAGCATTAATGACAACTAAGCTTGAGAATGGTAATCATGAGCATGGTGGCATGAAAGCCCAAGGCAAGGAGCAAGGAGTCAACACTTCCAATCCAACATGCATAAAAATCCTTTACAATATATTGGAGGTTCAATAATAAGAGTTCGAACTAAAGTCATAAAGCAAGCCTTATTTAGTCTTGTGCAAGAAGTTTAAGAGCTTGGAGAGAATTAAGGCACTTTTCTCAAGTCTAAAGGAGAGTCTTTAAGCATGTATAATGTGTTTAAAATTCAAATCCACAAAGAGTTAAGTCCAAGAAATGCAAACCATAACCCAATCTAAGGAATACTGCAAGTTGAGCCTCTTGCAAGCAAGGAGGCATGAAACCTAGTGAAGAAGTCAAGGGTGGTGTGATTTTAAATCCTTTATGATCTTTTGATTGTCTCCTAAACTGTTTCCTATTTTAATGATCCTTGGACTTGACTCCCTTTCTTAAGGAGCAAAACTAATCATAATTTTCTATTTTGAGTCTAGTCAAAGATTATGATTAATTATATTATTTTAATTTTTAAGTTTTGTAATCCCATAATTTTAGGATCACATCTTCTAAATTATGTGGCTGAATATTTATTTTATATTATTTTTTTCTTCTTTTAGTATTAGGAAATTAGGGTTTTAATTTTAAGAAATGGTCTTCTCTATGAGCCTATATATATTAGGCATGCTCCCTCTTGTAAACAGAATAGAAGTTGAATGAAATTATTCATTTTAGAGTTTATAACTCTTGTGAGTTTTAGTGCTTTGTGGTGGCATCCTGTGTGAAAAATAGACGTGATCAAGAGTGTGATCAACTCTTGTGGTGTCTTCGAAGGTTGAGGTTTCTAAAGGCAAGTGCTCTAGAGAATTTTATCCTTGAATTATTATCCCATTATTTATTTCCTTTCTTTCTTTATTTTCGTTATAAATTTTATCCCTTTCTTTTTGTTCTTGTGTTTTTGTTGTGTTTCAGGATTCTATCCCTAAATTAGCACTATTTTACTTTTGCATCCCCTATCATATGAAGTTTTAGTGTTTTGGTTATTTAATATAATCATTTTAGTGTACTAAATTTTATGCAGACATGGGAATGTGAAACTGTTCAAATCAGGCCGAAAAACAAAGTATCAAATAAAATATGAAGGACTCATTGTGATAACATCAAGTCTTTTATATTATTAGCTTGTTTATATTGATGTTTCGTTGCTATATATTTACTTCTGGGTTAGTTTTTGGCAGGGTTTAATTTAATTTCAATAAAAGAGCATGTAACTAGTCAATAGTACGCTTGTAACTAGTTTTTGGCAGTGTTCTCATATTGTGTAGAATTAAATATTTTATTTATTTTTGTTCGTATTTTAGAAGTAGAAATGCAAGTTATATTTTAATTATTATCAAGGTAGAATTCCTTTGTTGGTTTTCTGCCAAATATATATATATATATATATATATTGATTTCCGTTAAATAAAAATTGAATATTTCAATATCAATATCAATAAAATATATTAATATCAAATACAATATTCATATTGAATTCCATAATATATTTGAAATGAAACATTATATTATTTGCTATTTTATACTTCATGGCTTAAATGCAACCAACTGGAATATCGATCGAAATTATTAATTCAAATATATGTGCCATATTTGGGATCTCACATGCAAATAAGCTTACTACAGAAAACCGAAAATTTGAGTGAGAACATGTGGTAATAGAAGTAAATGTTAATATTGTCCCCAAACAATTTGTCGCACCCGAAAATGTGACGCGGACGGCACGAGAGAGGAGGTTTCGGCCTTTGGGAAGACCGGAGAAATGAGAGTTGCTATCAAAATTTTGAGAAAAATCTTGGGAAACCATTTAAAGATGGATAAGGGTGGTCTACAAAAATAAAAAATAGGTTCCGGAGTCGATTGAATGTGGGGAAGGTTTTAGGCATCCTACAACACCCATTCATAAGAACGGTTACCTGAAGTTTGTTGTGCTAAATTAATATAGTTTTAAAGTTATTTTAATTATCCCTTTCTTATTCATGTATTTGATATAACAATGATAATAATTAAGTGAAAAATATTTATTTATTTACAAGAGAGGACTTGACTCAGAATCTGACTCTGAGGCCTACTTACCCTGAGATGGGATCAAAGTCCATATAGTTCGGGCTTATAAGTTTGTTGGTAAAAATATTTTTTTGAGGAGAAATTAATCAAAAATAATTCACCCTTTTGCAAATAAAATAATTTTCTGAAATTTTGATATGTATGTTTTAAATTGCAAAAAGTGATTTAATTTTAATTATTTTCTCTATTTTTAAATTTTTGGAATAAAGAAAAGAAAAGAGTTTAAGAATTTTTTTATTTTATTTTTTATATTTTATAATCGAGAATTTAATTGTTATACCTGCAAAGTCTTATTAGCTCATACGATAATACAATTATTCTTTATATCTGTGAAGAATCCAAACTCTCGCATAATAAAAAAGTTTAACAACTTAGTTTATTTACTAAAAATTTTAAATATTAATAATACCATTATTATTTTTTAGTGCATTCATACATATATACTTTTTTAAAAAAGGCTCTTAATCATCATACCTACAAAGCCTTATTAACTTTTATGGTAATAAGATTATCCAAAATATCTGCGGAGATTCAAAATCCTCACATCATAAAGGATTAGATATTATATATTTTAATGTGTAATTATACAATTTGCATTTTTAAACATAAAAATCTTAATCGTTATACCTGTGAAGTCTTATTGACTTTAACGGTAAGATAATTATTCTAGAGGTCTATAGATATTCAAAAATATCATATGACCAAAAGATATAATTAATAAATATGGTTATAATTTAAATATATTAATTTGGTTAATTAATTTTTTAAATTTTGTATTACATGATTATTTACTAAAATTATTTATTTATTATAGAAATTGACAATCACTACATTTGCAAGAACTTATTATTCTCATAATGAAGTGATTAATTTACGTCTCTACGAAAATTTTTGAAATCTCATATGAGACTGAAATAAATTATTAATTTGGATTATAAAAGGAGAGTTACTTTTAATATATAAGTTTTGCTCTCATATCTGCGAAACCTTATTGATTTACACAATACAAGATTATCTTAAATATTTGCAGAGATTCAAAGTCTCATACAATAAAAGGATTAAATAATATTCACTTTAAATTCATTTTAATGTGTAATTATACAACGCATATTTTTTAATATAAAAATCTTAATCGTTATACCTGCGAAGCCTTATTGACTCTCAAGGTAGTATGATTATCCTAAAGGTTTATGGAGTTGCAAAAATCTCACATGACCTAAAAGATCTAATTAGACAATATAATTATAATTTAAATTTATTAATTTAATTAAAAAAATTTATTATTTTATTTACAAAATTTATTTATTTATTTACCATATAAATTGTGAATCACAATATCTGCGAGGATTTATTATCTTACACGATAATGTGATTAATTTAAGTCTTTATGAAGATTCTTAAAATCTCACATGAGACTTAAATATTTATTATAAAGAGAGAATTAATTACATTGATGGGCCTTTGAAACCTATATAAATACATACAAGATTGATCCTCATACCTGCAAAATCTTATTGACTTACACGATATGAAATCATTCTAAATGCCTATGAAAATTCTTAAAATCTCACACAACAAATAGATAATTGAAATATTTGCATTTGTAATTGGTGCATAATATTATGGTTGGCTAAACAATTCATGCAATAAAGGCAACGAAAATTAATTTGATGATTCACTATTCTTTCAACTTGAGGATATATTCTAAAAAATCAGATTTGACATAAACTTTTAGCAAGATCATAACCACAATAGACACAGCTTCAAACCACAATCAACTCACAAATTATCAACAATATTCTCACAAGCTCTCTCTGTTTTTTTATTTTGTCAAACACCTCTCAAATATGTTCTAAATTCTACATAAAAACATTTAATTCCTAAATGTTTTAATGCTTAAACATACATTTGAATCAGTCCGCACTCATAATATCTATTAATGTGTGTGTGTATGTTTATCAATGAATCCATATTAAGAGAAATGATATAACTTAAATATTACCTAAGCAGCTTGTGATTCCAGGCTTGTATTCTTTTTCCTCTCAAGACGACGCTTTCATCACCTCAACCTCAAGTTTTAAACATGTTTCAGGTTCTCTGTTACTTATAAAACATCCAGAACTCGTGTGAACGAGGGAAGAAGAAAATGGTGATCTTGTTCAGTCCATAAACTAACGTGTGCATGCATGCTACTGGTTATGCGTGTTCTTCTTCTCACTCTCTCAGTTCCAGTCCCTGTTCAGTCATCCTCTAACTTTTGCTCCGTCTCTACTCTCGGTCTCCATTCTTATGCTCGATTTTTCTTCCTCTCTCTCTTTCCAGTTTCAATCTCTCTATTTTTTCTTTGTTGTACTCCATTTTTGCTTCAGTTTCCTCCTCTCTCGTTCTCCCTCTTCTTTTCCTCTCTGTTTTTCTTCTCTTCCTCTTCCCTCCTTTCTCCAATTTTCCTCACTGTCTTTGATCCATTCTCAGTTTCTCCCTCTCGGTTTTCTCCTTTACTTTCTGTCTTTTTTTTTTTCTTGTCTGTTTTTCTCTTCTCCTTTTACTCTCTTATTCTCGGTCCTTCTACTCTGTTTTTTTGTCTGGTTTTTTCTTCTTTCTTCTCCATTTTTCTCTTGTCAGAAAAGCTTCCTCTCTCGGTCTCGTCTCCCTTGCTCTTATTCCCTCTTTTCTTCTCAGGCTTTTCTCCGTCTTTGCTTCTCGTTTCCCCTCTTTTTTTTTTCAGTGCCTCTCCTCTCTAGTTTTTCACGTTTTCTCTGTCTCCCCCCTCTTCCTCGTCTGTCATCTATGCTGTGTTTTTATGCTCTATTTTTCTCTCTTCTATCACATCTCTCCCTGCATGATTGTGTTTCTGGTTCTTTTATTTCACTGTGCACGTCTCTTTTTTTTCTTCCACTTATGTGCATGAGTGGCTGTGTTTTTGCTCTTCTTTTTCTTCTTTTTTTTCTGCAGCGTGCATCTCTTTGTTTTCTTCAGTGTGTACGTCTAGTATCTCTCTTTGTATTGCTGTGTTCGTGCGTGTTCCGTGTATGTGTGAGACTGCTCTGCTTTCTACTGTTCTTGCTTGCTATAATGCTTACTCTTTTGCTTTCTGCGTCTGACTTCTCATCCCTGTGTGCACGGCATCAAATCCAAGTACTTCATATATATATATATATATATATATATATCTCACACTGTTCCATTAGTTAATAGCTTTTGATCACAAAAAGTTTGCTGCACTCCCACTGCTAGTTCCTCCAAACTTAGCTGTCACTCCAACCCTATCTTAACAATAAAGTGGTATAGGACTGTATCCTCTATGCTGCTGATAATGGTGATAATGGGCTAGGGCTTACACTCTTTCTTTTTCTTTTCTTCCATTCTAGAACTTCCAAAACTTGGAAGAAATTTAAAAAAAATTGACTCAAAAAATTAGTTCCTAATATCTTGAATGGTTGGAATAATTTTGGAAATTTTTTTAAAAATATTTAAGTAAAATTTCATTTAATTTTGTTAAATTATTATTAATTTTTTTAAATATAATTCAAAAAAGGACTAAATTTTATTTTTATATTTTTTTAGTTATTTTAATGAACTAAAAGAAATAAAATATTAATCAACAAATAAAAAAAGTTATCTAGAATGGAATGGAAGAAATTAAACCCTATTAATTATTATTTTTTGAAAATATAATCTTAAAAAAAATTAAATTTTATTTTTGTATTTTTATATATTTTTATTTTTGTTAAATTTAGAAAATTCCTGAAAAAAATACAGTGTTCACATAAGGGATGTTCTATTCTTCTGTTAAATGAAAAAGTAAATGAAAATAAAGCAATTAAGGATGACCCATTTGAAGGGACATCAAATCAAAGTAATGTCACTACACATGATGCTTTATACATGAGAAATGATCACAATAAAGGAACTTAAATTTCAAAAGGGGTAAATTATAACAACATAAAAAAATATTTCAAGGAGGGGGAAGTTAAAAAAAAAACAAGAGTCAAGGAAACAAAAAAGAGCGACTTAAATATGTAAACTTTAAATTAACTATGAGAATTTTGTTTAAGTTGATTAATGTTTGGTTTAATTGTGTTTCTTTACAAATGAATGGCTTCTAATAGTGAGTCTATTTACACCCCTCTATCAATTCTAGCTACAAATTCAATTGAGGTTCTGTGTATACAAAAAAAGCTAGAGTAGGAGTACAATAACATCCAGCGGGACCTGACGATAATGGAAGAGGCAACAAAAACAAGGGCTGCAAGAAAAAAATAATTGATTTGTAATGGAACAAGAAAGGGCAAGCAATCAAATTCTTAAAATTCATAAGTTATATTAGGGTGGTGACAAAGACTATTGTGCTTATCACAGCAAAATCATGGTGCAAAGTGGATAAGGCCATGAACGATCTTGTTTGGGATACCGTGGCAGTAAGTTAGATTTTATTAAGTATATTTTAGTATAAACTATTTTTAAAATTGATGCATGTGATATATTGTTTATTTTATTTTATAATCAGGATTTGAAATTGATGAAAGCATGAAGGATTTGGTCCTACAAAAGGCTAGGAGGGCATTATAGTCTTTCATATATTTCATCACATAGAAATATTTAAAAGATCCCGATGTTAAATTTGTAGCTCGAGTTCCTCTCCTATTATAGCCTTTGGTAAAACAAGAGGATTGGGATGTTGAGAAGGAATTCAAGGTATTAATATTTCTTAAATTTCAAGTTTGGTGTTATTTATTAATATTTTGGAAGGATAAAGAAGTAAATATCAGCTTCTTCGTCTGAGGTCTAAGAGCTGAGAGAAGAGCAAACCATTATAAAGCAGCATCTACTAACCCAAGTAGCACTAATTGACATGTTGCTAAAGGGGCAAGTCCTTGGGTGAGATTAGCCCTAGCTAGAAAGATAGCTGCACAGTCTTTTTAGAAAAACCACCCAAGGTAATATGTTTTATCTTATAAATTTTTCTAATTATTTTTATTTTAGAAACTGACTGTTATTGTTTGTTTAGGGAGAGAATGATTGCAATTGTTTGGCAGACACTCTTGAACATAGAGTGGTTACAACGGGGTGCGTGTACAACATTCTTAGGGACACGATCCATAATCATCCCCTCCTACTCGACTACATAAGAGTTTCTCTACTGGTTACAATTGACCCCAAGTATTAATTGCCTATTCCTATCGATGAGGCACAAACAATGGGAGATATAGTAAGGAGCTTCATTGGATGGCCTTTCTACTTTATAATAGTAATGACACTAAAGCCGATAAAGGACCCATTGCCTCCAAAGAAAAATGTATGGTTCAAATAATTATTTACAATTTTATAATATAATTATAAATATCTAACTTTTTTATTATATAGTTAATAGGGAAAAGCAAGCTAAAAGGTAAGTTAGGCCATACTAAAGAGTTAACCATAGTTTCACATTATCCAGCAGCACCAGCGCCAGTTGTAGAATATAAATATCGTGCCTCTCTTGAGACTTATGCGATGGCTATGAGAATGGCTCATCAAGTGGCGACTGAGGATGTCATTAGTTTAGATGATAGGCTATATGGTAGATCGAGCTTATTTGAAGTTATTTGGGATGAAATTTTAAATGAAATCCTCAAGCACGAAATGGCCAGTACTAGTCTGATGAGCTTCTACATGAGGTATTTCTTTGATAATGCTTAGTTAATTACTTAAATTATGTATGTGTGTGTGTACACGAGCGTGTATTAGCCTAGTTATTTTTCACCCAAGCCACCTTTATACCTCATTTATGATTCCTGTTGGCCTCGAATCAAGATTCAAGCTAATTAATCCTCACGATGCTTTTGCTTGTAATGAAATTATAGAGAAAGCTCTCGAAGATCAAGTAAGGTAGCTTTCGGATCAATTCATGGATAACGGAGCAAACGATGATACTTTATTTTTCGCTCCTTCCTACTAAAGGTGAGCCACTTTGTATCTACTTTTAGTTCAAGTAAATGTTAGATATGACAAAATACCCAAGAGGGGGGTGAATTGGGTGTTTGAGGAAAATTTAGTTCTTTTAAATCCTTTTTAGCAAAATTGTGTTCAAAGGAAGATTTTGGCAAATTTGAGTTCTAAACTATGTATGTAAAAATGCCAAAGTTTTTTTCACAATCTCTATATGTGTATGAATGTATAGAAGCATTTTCTAAGTGAAAGTTTGAGTAAGAGCAAGTAGAAATATCAAATTCAATTTCATACACTAAACATAATGTTGCTGGAAATATAAAGAGTTGAGGGAAGAGAGATTGCAATCAATGGTTTATGCTAATTTAACTCCTCCTCTTGAGCCTACATCTAGTCCCTAAGCAATTGCTTTGAGATTTCTTCACCATAACACAAGCTCGAGTGGGTGCATGCCACCTTAGTACATCCATAAGTTCAATTTAGGAACTTATGAGCCTTTTCAACAACTCACTTTACTAGTGAGTTTCTTTTCCCAAGAGAACAACCTCTCTTGATTACAAAAAAAATCTCTCCCTTACCTTTACAAAGATTTTGAGTATGTGTATCACTCAATTGAAATTCTCTCTAAGAGTAATAATGAGTACAATGAAACTTTAATACTTAAATGATAAAGATACAAATAATATTGGCTCAAAAATGATGATTTTCATATAACCAAGAGTAATATGATCATGAATTTCATAGCTCAATAATTTTTGAGGTTAATCTCATTGTAAGATCAGTTTAAGGTGTTGAATTTATAGCTTATTGAGTGAAATATGTGTTAGAGACATTAAATGATCGTTTGGAGATGTTACACGATGAATATAGCCATTAGTGAATTTTTTTTGTGAGTGTCTAGTGCTTAATCACGTGTGTTTTGGAGGTTTCTAGAGCAAAAATGACATATCATGCTAGTTTTAGAAGTGTCTCACGCATGATTTGGCTTATAAAGCTTGTTTAGTGCTTCTAAAGGTCATATCTCACATGTGACAGGTAGAATCTCATGTGATTAAGCACTTAAAAGCTATTCAAAATTAAAATGAGCTTCTGGAGGTCATTTCACACATGATCAAGAAGTGTTCTCACGTGATTTTTTGTATTGGTGTTAAATCATGCGTAATTGACTGCTACTCTCAAGCATGATTATATAGCTACATTGTGTAAAACTTCATAATGTCTTAACTCACTCAGTATAACTTTAAATTTGATAAATTATATATTGTTGGAAATCTCTTGAAGTATAATTTTCAATGAAATAAGCTTCACACTAAAATTCAATATATATTTTGATATATGATCAAAATAGTATATGAAGGTCAAGATTGAAAGCTGTGCAAAATCAGTATCTAAACATTCAAATTCTAAAGTTTATATCTTTCTCAATAGAACTCCATTTTTAATAAATAAACTATCATTGAAAATTTGTTGGAGTCTATTTTCAAATGAGATATGTTTCACATTAAAATGATCTTTGTAGTGAAAGATATGATACGAAACATGACTAAAGGTCAAAATTGATTTTCTGTAGAATTCACATTTTAAATTTTAGACTTTAAGTGTTCATGAATTTTTCAACTTAACTCCATTTTGAGTAAATAGAACAACTTTAAAAACTTTATGGAGTTAGTAATCAAAACATTTCAACCTTTGTGAAATATATGTGATCAAAAATGAAAACCATGATTATAAAAAACTATATCTCACACTTTTCTTAAAAGCTAAAATGCATGTTTTGATTTAAGATATCTTGAGCCAATACTTCATATCTAAAATAATGAGTTTACATAAAGAGTCCTAGCCTAATAATATTATACCTATTAAATCTAAGGCTACCAAGGCACTTCCAAGCTTGTATGAATGTTTTCATTCTTTTTAAACTCTTATTGGATCATCCTTCTCTTTATCTTTATTCTTCAATAATGAGTATAACATGCAAATGATGATTTCAAATTTGTTCATCTTCATGCTTACTCTCATCTTCACTTTAAACAGCCTTAAATGATATATCATAAATAGAATTGTTAGTCTAAGTATTAATATACATATATCCAAGTTATGCAAGATAATACTATGAACACTTTTAGATATATAATCAATTCAAGATAAGAAAAAATATGATAGTATAAAATAATTTTGATGCACATAAATTATTTTTTCAAATCTCATGTAATATGAAACAACATAGGTGAAAACACTTCAAAGCACTTATTCCATTGTCATAGTTAACTACTACATATATGAACACAATTTGGCATAAATATAGTTAACTTATCTATATTTTTCATCATCAAAACTTAAGCTAACACATAATGTCACAAGTTATTATATCCAATAGTAAATATTTTTTATATTTACTTATTTGATAACACTTATTATTTCTTATTAAGAGGCACTGGATGCTTATTGTGGTTAACCCTATTGCTCCAAAAAATTTGGTATCTCAATCTTCTTAATGGAGAACCAAGCAATAGGCCAAATATGGTGAAACTTTTTAATAAATAAGTTAAATTTTTATCAATTGTTATTTTAATATTCATATATATATATATATATATATATATAATTTTTAATATTTATTCTTTACTTCCTTCTTAGAGTTGTGGTATTATATCATACTACGACTAATAAGACTTTGTCCCCTAGCTTAAGGGCATTAGACTCTTGTGAAAAATAGGTCACAATTAAGGCAACCTAATAAGTTGAGTTTTTAATCAACAAACTGTAGCCTTTTAACTATTATTTGATTGATATGTGTTTTTTCACAGTATCCACTCTAGCTATATCAAAGCAATGACTATAACTATTGCTTAATGAGATTCTTAAAGGATATTATCACCCATGTCCCTACCACATTACCTAACATGGTATATATTAAATTTAATTACACTTAAATTATAAATTTTAACTAACTTTGTTTAGATAGTTATTAACTTGAATTTGTTGTAACTCTTTGTATACAGTACTTTAAGGATGCTTATTGTGTTCGATATGCAGCTGCACATGTAGAGGAAGCCCTTAAAGAGGTAGCTCAAGCCATATTCAACATGTGAATAGCGACAGTGGTTAGGCCCAATAATTAGTTTTGGTATATATATCCATTTTTTGGCCAATTTTATGTCTTAGGCCATTTAGTTTTGAAATTTTAGCTTGCAAATTAAGTAAAATAATAGATTTTTTATGGCTTTGGTTTTAGGGTATAGGAACATATAGGAAATTAAAGACATTTGGATTGTAATTTTAATATAAATAATGATTCATTTGTTTTTGATTGCTGGTTGGCTAGTATATATATTTAATTACTTTGTATTTGTAGAGGACTATCTGAAAAGCAGCCCTCAACTTAAAAAAAATCATAAATACTTGACGGTTATTTTAAAATAAATGTCAAGTATATGTTTACTTGACCTTTGTTTCGAAATAATTATTAAGAAATAATTGTCAAGTATTTTGGACAACCAATAAACAAAATTTACCAAAAATATTTGACAGTTTTTTTACATAACTGCCAAGTATTTTAAAATACTTCATAGTTATTTTGCAATAACCATCAAGTATAGTCCTATAGCAAAGCCTGAAATGCAAATGTAACAACGATTATTTTGCAACTGCATATATGCTCAACAGCAAAAGGATTATGCTCAATGATACACATATAATGAATATCAACAGTGGTATGCCTATTCATCGCAAGATACTTATTGGCAAGAGACCTATTAGTATGGTTATGAAGAGCAACAATATGAGTACACAAGCTATCAGCAATATGAGCATACTTATTGTGACAATTATGAGCGTCACTATCTCCAATAAGAATATGCTAATCATAAGCAATATGAGTATGAATATCAATACCGATATGAGTACATTGAGCAATGACAATATGAGCATCTTAATGGCTCGACATTATTATGTTTATTAATAAGAGGATGGTATCCATTGCCATTATAAATATGTTGACTTTTAGGAGGATATAGACCAAATTATAGTTAAATTGGATCGCTTTCAGCAAGAACAAAATTGTTATTTTGACAAGCTTAAGAGGGAATGTTGTGAAATTAAGAAGGCAACATATGAGATCATGAGGATGATTGATGAATTAAGGAAACAAATGGAAGAACAAGCATCAAGCAAACCAACAATGATAGAAGCTCCTTCCTTGCCGTAGAAGAATCTTTAAACAATAATCAAGTTATTCACTATACACCAATACAAGTGGCTTATTCTCAAATTGTTCCTAGCAAGGATCAATCTCATCATGCTACAGCTATTCCTTGTCTATAGGCCACATCTCCCAATGTCACTTCATTACTTAATGGTCACATCCAACAATACCCTGTTTATTTGAAAGGTTTTTCAAAGATACTACATGGTTAAACTAATCACTCTTGCCATAGCTTGTTTTTTTTTTTTTTTGCTACTCAACTTGTTGGAAGAGATTCCCATATACTCGCCTATATCAAGTTACTTGCTCTTGCCAGAGCTTGCTTTTCTTACATCTCACCTGTTGGAAAGGGTTTTCAAATTCAAGCACTCTGCTAAAATTTATCTCTCTTCCCTTCCTGGATTTGTGCCTTAATTTTAACTCATCAGGAGCTAAGTTTTTCAAGCAGGGGAGAAATGATGTAATACAGGATAAAATATAATTAGGTTTAATTTAGGATATTAGGATTATCTAATAGGAATATTTAAATAAGGATATTGATCTATTGCATTAGCTTTGATTATTTATTTTATTATTATCTTAGATATCAATATATTTAATATTTGATTTAGATTTAGAATTTACGATTTGAATTTAAATTATTATTATATTATGTTTATATCTCTATAAATAAAGTTAAAATTTTTATTTATATTCAGTTTTGAGTATTATTGAATAAGGGTTTTGAGAATTTTAACCTTCTCCCTTCTTCTTTCTTTCTCTTACCCATCCTCCTTCTTCTTTCGTTTCACATCATTTTGTTAGGAACTTTATTGTCATAACTATCATAAATTCTTTATTTTAAAACTTTAGTGTCATTCTTCCAAAAGTTTAAGGGCTGCTATTAGGTTGTTTGAAATGATGATGAGAATAAAACATGTTAAAAAAAATAAAAGATAAAAAATGGTCAAAAAATAAAGGTGAAATTAACCATGTTCACTTGAAGGAAAGATGATTTAATTCATAAAATTAGAGTCATGATTCATATATTTGTGGAGAGTATACTGATTTTTACATTTATAGTATATGATATTAAGTTTGATTATATTTATCATGAAAGAGAGGTTAATTTATTTTTATTTTTTTAAAATCTATTCATTCAAACCCTTATTAGTAATCAAACGGCTTCTAAATATTTTTTCTTGCGAAAAACTAGAAGCATGGTTTTTGATTCAGAATTTATAAAAATTCAAGTTTGTTTGAGTTATACATTATATAAAAGTTTTTAAAAAAATTACTCAAATTTTTTTAAAAAAATGTAAAGTTGACATTCCAAAATATTGCATTAAACCAAAGTTTATGGTATATACAAATTATTTCTTTACATAAGCTTTTAGGACAAAATTATTATTTCACCTAATCAAAATTTTCAACTAATACTTAATGTTAGTCAAGCATTACTATCACCATTTGTAAGGCTTCTAAAATAAATTTGATTCAACCAAAAGTCAAGGATATTGGTTACATCTAGTAAAAAATTTATAGGATAAGTTTATTCTCTAATCCTATATTAAAAATTAAAAATAAATGTAAAATTGTAAATGCCCCAGTAAAATTGAATGCAAAAAGTTGCGTGGAGCTCAAAAGAATGTTAATATTCTTTTTTTTTTAATTTCAAAAAGAATGTTAATAATCATGGCTTCATAGAATAAGTAGTAATATATCTTTATCAGCGACAGATGCACATGGGAGCAAGAGAGGGTACGACGAACGAAAACAAAAAATCCAAAGAAAAATGTGGAGTCAATTCAAAAATTTTGCTTTATGTAAAAATATTTATATAGGTAACAAAATTAAATCCTTCCACAAACAGTGAAGACAAGGAAGTGAGGCGCAAGGAAACTTCCGAAAAGGCCATCGCGATAGACAAATCAATCGGGTGGGGACCAGATGTCTTCACTCTGCCCACTTGCCTCACTTTATTTTGTTCTTTTTACAATGTTCTTTGGAGAATCGCACCTAATCAAGGCCCTACGGTAGAAATAATTGCATATAGATCTTCAATATATTCTGAATTGTTTACACTTTACGCAAATTCAAAGACTTCAAATGCATTTGTCCTCGACCACAGCATAATAAATGAATATTATATTATTTAAATAAAAATCTTGTCATGTTACTGTACAGACACATAAAAAACTTATATCTTCTTATTCAATTTAATTGCATAGATTATATATATATAAAATAGACATTATATTGTTTATATATGAACATTATCATATTCTTCATCAATATTGTGGTGAACATGTATTTAAAAAATTAATATATTATTGTTCAACTTAACAATATGAATTATGTATAATAAATCAATATTGTATCATTCACATATGAATTTTATGATATTCTTTGTAGATATTGTTTTATGCATACACCAAAAAAATTTATGCATTTAGGACAAATACATCTTTTTAAAAAAGAAACGCATTTGCATTTAGGATTTTGTAGCTAATAAAAATAATTTAAAATATATTAGATTTTATGTACGATTTTTCCTATTACAGGGCTTGGGTGCGATTCTCCTTATGTTCTTTAGAGAGGATGTGTGTCGTGTGATATACATTTCTCAAGTCTCAACAACCGTGTTCTCCTAAAAAAAAATCAAGCTCATTGTTGAAAATCTAGACACCAGCGACCAGCGGCTTTGTAGACCGCTAAAAAAATCTACAGTGAGTTTTTTTAATTATTTTTTTAAATATATAAGTTTATTTTTCATTTTTCTTAAGAAATCTATAGGTGGCATTTTTTAATATATTAAAAAAATATTAATATACAAATATTATTTCAGAAGCTTTTTTTGGTCGTGGTAGTTATAAGGATAAGCTTCTCTGTTTTTTTTTTTTAGAAATAAATTGTTAAAGAGCATAAATGAAATCTCTATAGTAACACAAGTAGCAAAATCTAATCAAAGATAAGTGCAATTAAACAACTTGCAATTCAGATTTTTTGCAGTAATTTTTCGGTTGGAATTTATCTTAATGTCCATAACATACCATTTAGAATAGGGATGACTCTGCTTCTGACTAAGCTATATTTATATAGAGTAAATGAACAATTTGATCTTTAAACTCTGAGACCCTTAACTCATTTTTTTTTTACAATATTTTTTTTAAATTTTAAAAAATTGTGCAATTTAACTCCTTTCATCAATAAAAGTTAATTTTTACTATTAGTTTGCTTGAAAATGACATAAAAATGTCTCAAAATTTTTAAAAAAGAGTCAAAAAACTATATAAAGAACTCAAAAATTATAGATAAAGACCCAAAAAAAATAAAAAAAATGACTAAGAAATTTTTTTGTCTTTTTTCTCTAAATTTCAAGGTGCTTTTTTGTCAATTTTTGATCAACTAATAATTAAAGTTAACTTTTATTAATGATAGAAGTCATATTGCATTGTTTTCCAAAAGTTAAAGGGACATATTGCACAAATTATAAGTTTAAGATTCTAAATGCTTATATATATATATATATATATATATATATATAATTTATAGACCTATCTGATCATTTACCTATTTATATATTTAGGTCTAATAAATCAATTATAGAAAAAGTTAGTTAAACTCATTAAATTTGTAATAAAATATAATTTTTTTTTGATATGATCTTAATTTATGCTTGACCTCCCTCCTTCTAAATCCCCAAGTTTAATGAAAAACATTTTTGGTAATAAAGAAAATTTATATACTTAGCATTATATGTCTAGGGTACTTGTTTTCAATTATATCAAGACATATATATCATTTATATATTATTTATTTTATAATAAATTTTTGTTATTAATATTATTAATTAATATATTAAAATTCACTTATTTTAATTTGATTGTATAAAAATAAGGATAAGTACCTAAGTCTTGCCATTTAAAATAAATCCAATTAGAATAACTTCCTTAATTAAAACACTCCAAGTGCTTAATATTTAAGAGAGTAGATAATATCCACAAAGATAATAACATAAACTTACTGAAGTATATTTGTAATGAACACTAAAGATGAGACAAAACTTTTCCAAATTGAATGAATGAATTAATGACTGTTGAAAAGATTGGGGCCAATTTAGGAGAGAAAATTGGGGGTAAAATATAGGCTTTTAATAGTGGGTAAAAAATACTTTTAACAATTGTTTTGCAACTGATGTTGTTTTAGGGGATGTTAAAAGTATATAACTTTTAACAGCGGTTGTCTAACTGCTGTTAAAAATAAACTTTCAATAGCGAGTCTATGTCCGCTATTGAAAGTTGCTTGTGGAATTTTTTTTTTAAAAAGGGAGACTTTTAATAGCGATTCTGGCCATAACCGCTGTTAAAAGTGATTTTTTTAAAAAAATTAATTCTATTTCTATTTATTTCTTCAATTCCTGCAAATGAAAATGTTCTATATAACTTATTGCCAGCCAACTAGTTCTAGTACATATAAATAATCTAAATTTTAATACAAAATTTAATAGAAATTACACAAAACTCAAATGGTCTTATACAGTTTCCTAAAAACCTACATAAACCTCATATACCATCCACAAAATATTGTGCCCAACGTGTGAGGATGTTGTCAATATTTTCTTCAAAAAATGGATCTGCAATGTCAAACATTTAAATTAAAGTATAAAATTGCAATTAAAACATTAACCAACTAATATAAGTAACAATAAAATTAGATTTTAAAAATATAATTACCTCATTTGTAAATTTAATCATTCCCAATGTGATGATATTGAGCATGTGCTTCATCACATATACACCGTACAAATGATTATTTTGTGGTTGCCTATGACTCTATATAAAAACACACACACACCCCCCCTATAAGCAATTAGAAATCGATAATAAATATTGACAATTGAATATATTAATAAAGTGTTAGTTTTAACTTACCTTTAGCTCAAATTCAAGTAGGATCCTTTAGTTTATGTGCATGCTCTTTCAGGACCATTATTTGATATGTTTTCATTTTCCTATAATCAACATCATGAGATTTGTAACTAATATATTCATAAAAATTAATAGTTTTTGTACAAGTACACTTACGAATCCATCGTCTTCTTTATGTCCTTGTTTGGTTTGTAATGGAGGGAGCATAAGAAGAGGACTATGTTACTCTTCAATGAAAGAACAATCGCTGCCAGTGGTCCCTACAAAATAGAGTAAGTTATTAGAAGAAATCCACATTTAATAAAAACACTATCAATCATAAATTGGTCATTACGAGTGCACATATGGAGCCATAAAGACATCCTTTTTTTACTTCACATATTCGTTGCTAGAGGTACTAGGATCTTATTTTAGGAGTATTCCCTTTTTTCATCATGTGATGAGGGCAAAGAAATCTAAAATTATCACCTTTACCCAATGTAATGCACAAACAATGAAGGTACTTACGATAATACAATCATGTTAGTTGACTGATCTTGATAAGTTAACTATATTTAAGTAAAACATGCTTACAACATAAATAGCTCAATTGATATTGTGGTAAGTTAACTTTTTTGAGAGAAGCTGATTTAAATCTTCCCGTTCAACCATCACTGGATTCTCTATATCCACAACATCCTTTTCTTTTACAAAATTTTTTTTCTTAGAATGATTTGTCATAGGCCAATAAAATTATTTGTTGGAGAGGAGTCAACTACGATGGTTGCGGTTCCAACAGGGGTTGTGAAAGTTTCAGCTGAGGATCATTTGGCAAGGGAAGCTGAAAAGGCAAGAGATAGTTAATTAAAAAATAATATAAAAATAAATATTTAATTAAATGTATTAAATATTTAATAAAATATACCTCAACTTGAACCATACTCACAAGTCTCTTAAGCCACATGATAAAAGTACTAACAGATTCATCCATAGTCTTGACCTTATTAGTAGGAAATAGGATGAGTACATCCGTTGCTTTTACATCTTCTACCACCACTCTGACTTGATCTTCTTGCATTTGCTTGTGGTGGACAATTTATTCCAAAGTGTGAATGCTACCAAGAGTGATCAAGTGTCTATTAGGATCCTTTAGATATGGTTCACACGGTTTACTCGTGTTTCCTGCTGAAGGACCCTCTAACATGCATCCAAGAACATTATTCTCTTTTGTGCTGTGAAATCCAAGAGACTGTGTATGAGGTATATCGACAGTCATATCTTGTCATGATGACAAAGGTCATCATCTCCTCTTTTATTTTTGCAAGTCAAGCTTCCAAGCAGGCTTCCAAACGAGCTTCAAATGAAGCTCCAACATCCTTCATTGCTTGTTGCCTTATATTTGTCATTACACTTTCTAGTTCCTCTCTTGTAACAACACCTGAGCGGTTAGGGCATTCATGTGCTCTAAAGTAATCTCTAATTTTCATGCCAAATCCAACACCTCTAACACATTTCGAATCTCTGTTTTGCTTATAGCAACCACCAAAATGTCATTTCTACACTCTGGAATGAAGGATCCTTGAGATTGTTGTTCCTTAAGAGCCTCAAATAATGAACAAATAAATATCATAATATTTTGTATTGGTAATTGAATAAAAAAAATAAAAGAATTAAATGTTACTTACAATTCTTTCGACAACCTCACGTGCCTTGTTGCTTGTATAACCTCACGAGAGACAGGCGATGGTGGGGATAAGAGAATTGATGGATCAGATTTAGCTTCTTCTTCTCTCTTCTTAAACTTCTCATCCATCAACATATTGTCAACATGATTATAACTCTCATAAGACATTGTATTAGGGCATTCATTTCTCCAAGCAATTTCTTTACCTTTTGCTCATTTTTCCTGTCAATAAAAAATTAACAAATTAATGTAATCAGTTGAATTAAATTACTACAATTAAATCAATTATAAATTGACTAACCATATATTTTTCAAAAGTCCAAATCCTATAGAATTCCTGTTAAGTTTGTTCATCCAAAAACTGATATGTCTTAAGAGGATTAGGATGAGACTGACCTTCTTTCAACTTGACATGGACAAATTTCCTTGAAAGGTTAGTCTTGAAACTTCTCCAACGTTCCCCACAATATTTTATCAGTTGTCTTCAACATGCTTTATCATTTGAAACATTGTAGGTGAGCTACAATTCATAATAGTTAGTATTTTACACACAATAATAATAAATGCTTATAACTTTATAATGATATACCTGAATGCTTTTCCAAATCTGTTCCTTTACACATTCTGGCACATCAAGCCAATCTTCATGCAAGATACTGAGCTTGTTACATGATAGGAGCCTAAAGTAGCTAAAAAACTTGGCCTTATTTAGCCCTCATGGTTTCCATCACTGATTGAACTAAATTAGTAATCTGCGGCCAGTGGTCTTACTCAAAGTCAGCTCTCTTAGTTGTGTTCCTCAGCTACCCCTCCTTACTGACTGGCTCTGACTAGGATTATTATCGCCGCTATGAGTAATATCTACAGTTAGCTGGCTCCGAGTAATCTCTATAGATGGCTAGCTCAGAGCACCGATAATAGGTCCACTTTGATTCTTCTCTATATTTCTAAAAATAAAACATAAAGAACTGTAAATAAAACATAATTCAAATAATACAAAATAAATAAAATATAAAGAATTGTAAATAGAAAACTAACATTAATTTAAAAATTAAATTTATATAGAGATATTCTCTCATATCCCTTCATAGTGATCACTTCATACAGCATGTTCATCATCTATGTCATCTACATTCAAATTGGGTAGTCTTGATGAGAAGGTAGGAGTTTCAGAGATATCAAAGCCTGTTTCATTCTTATCATCACTATCAATCACCCTTTTTTATTCAAGAGCTATTAACCAACTTTTATTTGCCAGATCGATAATATAGAAAACTTATTTTGCTTGGTCTGCCATAATAAATGGCTCAGCCCCATAAGTTAGTCTTTTAAGATTAATAATGTAAATCCTAACTTATTATTTTGCACATCATTGATGTTAACCCACTTGCATTTGAAAATAAGAACTCTAAATTTTGTATAATCAACCTCCTAAATCTCTTCAATAATTCTAAAATAAGGCATGGATGCCATTTTTTGATTCTTATCTTTCTTACTTGAGAAGTGCACAATTTTAGTCACTATCATAACTTCACTATTTTGCACAATACTCTTCTCATCAAGAGATTTTGTATAAAAGGAATACCCATTAACATTGTATGTACTCCAGCATATCACATCCACGTTAGGACCCTCTGCTAACCATTTAATCATATCAAAAATATTATCTTCATTTAAGACTTGTTGTTTAAACTAATATGCAAAAGTTTTATTGTGCTCTTTCAAGAACCTTCGTTCAGTCATTCTCAGCCGATTGTATTCTACCCTTAGAAGTTCTTTATTGATATCTATATAGCTTCGAACTTCGTCAATATTATTCAAGATATATAAATGTACTTCTTGCACTTCACCATGATTCATGCTCTTTATCGATGCCCCACGTGTGCCTCGACCTAATTGCCTCCTCTCCTGATGAGATTTAGGAAACCCAATTGGTTCCATATTTGATAAGTAATAAAAATAAAATTCTATAGCTTCTTCAGCAACATATTTTTGAACAATGGATCCTTTAAGGTGATAAGGATTCTTCACATACCCTTTCAATATTTTCATATATCTCTCAACTGGGTACTTTCATTGTAAGTAGACAGGGCCACACATTTTAACCTCCTTTACTGAATGAACTATTAAGTGTATCATAATGTCAAAAAATGAAAGGGGAAAGTTCATCTCAAGTTGACATAATATAATACAAGATTTTTATTCTAACTCATCTAATTTGAGAGGATTAATAGATTTACTTCATATTGTATTGAAGAAAAAGCAAAATCTAGTTATTGTTTGCCTTAAATCTTCTTTCAATATATCTCGAATGGCCATTTATAATAATTGTTGTATCAAGACATGACAATCATGAGATTTTAAGATTACTAGTTTCAACTCTTTCATCGACATAAGCTTATTAATATTTGAAGAGTACCTTGACGGCACTTTGATCCCATCTAAACACTCACGAAAAATTGTTTTCTCCACCTTGGACAATATATGAGAAGCCAGTGGACAATAAGTCCTCTTACCTTCTGATCTTAAGTGTTAGTCCTCTTGTATTCTCATTTCTTTTAAATCTAATCTTGTATTCGCACCATTCTTCGTCTTGCCTGGCATGTTCAGAAGTGTTCTAATAATACTATTACACGCGTTTTTTTTACATACATAATATCAATACAATGCCTCACTTTAAGAAAGCGCCAATATGGAAGATCAAAAAATATAGACCTTTTTTTCATATATTTTTGACACTTGTATTCTTTTGAGTCTTACTAAGGATAACAATGATGTCTTTCACTTATTCATAGATTTGCTCCCCAGTCAAAGCATTCAGAGCGTGAAGGTGCTCTTGGTGGCCATGAAAAGCTTTCTTTAATTTACAATGAGTGTGATCTTGTTTAAGAAATCTCCGATGGTTAAGGTAAATTGTCTTCTTTTCATGTTGAAATTGATGGTAGCATGTGCCTTTTTCATAAATTGAATATGTTTTATAACCCTTGACACTGTATCTAAACAAATTTCCAAATGTAGGAAAGTCATTTATAGTGCAAAAGATCATAGCATGTAACTTGGAATTTTTCTTTTGATTTACATCAAATACATCCACACCTATCTCCCATTGCTCTTTAAAGTCTTCAATCAAAGGTCTTAGTAAGTATCAATGTGATTTTCATGTTGTTATGGTCCTGAAATTAACATGGATAGTATCATATACTTTTATTTCATGCATAACCAAGGTGATAGGTTATAAATCATTAAAAGAACAGGCTATAAGCTATGTATACTGCTAAGGCTATTGTGAGGATTTATTCTATCAGTAGAAAGTCCAATCCTCAAGTTCCTTGGTTTACTATCAAATTTAGAAAACAATTGATCAATTTTCTTCCATTGAGAAGAATCGACTGGATGTGGGGGAAGGAGGGGGTGACGGCATGAAGAGAATTGTTAAAGGAAGAAGATGAAGGGTGGGGAGGAAGTAGAAGGGCAAGAGGCAGGTATAATTTTTAATTATATAATTGAATACTTTTCAACAACAGGTCACGAGTAACCTGCTGTTAAAAGTTAAAAAAATAAATTTTTTTTACTAATACCTATTTTCACCCATTGTTGAAAGTGAATAGATTTATTTATTTTTAATCAATACCTACTTTCAATAACGAGTGAGTGGCACCATCTATTGAAAGTAAAAAAATTTAATTTTTTAATTAATATCCACTTTTAATAGTGGGTGTCATGTCATTCGCTATTGAAAATTTAAAATTTTATTTTATTTTTATTTTCAAAATTTTTTTAACATTTGGTTAAATTAGATCCGATGTTAAAAGTATTTTTTATAACAGTTAAATTTTTAATTGATGTTAGAAGTCTTATATTGATGACAAATATTATCAAAATGTCACTGCTTCTACTTTGGTGGGTACATTTTAATCGATGTTAAAAGCCTCTTATAAAAAATAAATTATGCACCAGTGAAACCAATTCTTCACATTTAAAAAGTCAAAGAATGAAATAGAAAGCAAGATTTTAGAATAATATTCTTTGACAGAAACTCTTTGTCCATGTTTGCTAAATTATTTGGAAAGTGTGAGGCAGCAAAATATTCTTATAATACTATACAATACGCTAAAATTGATACCACCTTTCTAGTCACTTATCAAAAGAATTGTTGGAGGCAGTGACGGATCCAAAAAAAAAAAAATCAAAGAGGAAAGAATTTATACATAAAATAAATATAAATATTTTTATAAAAATAATTTTGAATATCTATTAAATTATTAAGGGTATAAGTTAATATAATTACATACTAAAAACAACTCATAAAACATACCATTATAATAACATAAAAGACTCTGTTTATATAAACAATTTTGTATATCTACTAGCATCATGTTTTTTTTAATTTTTATTAAATAAAATCTACATCCCTCATCTGTATGCATGGCAGAGAATTCTTTGTGATCAAATTTTTAATATACAATTTTTTAAGTTATTGCTTTTCATTTTAAAACTATTACTATTTAAGGTTATAAATCAGATAAAATTTGAGATAATACATTTTTTAATAGGATAAGTAAAATTTTATAAGAGGGACAAGTGAAATTTTTTGAAGTAAAATGTTATGCCAAGAGAAGCAAATCGTTGAACGTCAATTGAATGTATATACTATCTACATGGATATACCTTCTGCTGATTGTAAACATGTTCTCTCTAATATAAGCTACATGTAGCTTGCTCGTAATTTTGAGGATCCTCAAAATATACAAAAGTGTACTGTTCATACAATTTGAAACTTTAAAATATCACCCAATTTTTGTGATGAACAAGGCCTATAATGCAATAAAGTTTATGGGTGTGTTTGGTTTGATAGAGGGAAGGGTTTTGATATTATCTTGTTTGATTTAGGAACAACAAAATAATTATATATGAATAATTTTATCTTAATTTTATTAATATTGAGATATTGAAAAAATATATCTGTTCTTTTTAAACTTATTATAGAGGTTATATTAGTTAGGATATAAAAAAAAATTACTCCTTCCCTACCAATTCTTCCAATTTAAAAGGCAGGAGAGATTTTAAATTTTTTACCTCTCCTTCCCTTTAATTTTTCAAATCAAATATGAGGAAGGGACAAAATTCCTTCCCTTTTTTTCAACGAAACATTTCCTGTAAAAATTGAAGTCACCGAGGGCAAATTTGGAGCATTGATATTTTTGGCCGATGAAATGAAATGAATGAAAAGCTTGTGGTTGTGACTTGGGGGTGAAAAAGGACACGGCAGCGGAACGAGTGAAGCGAGAAAAGCAAAGCCAGCTTCATCTTTTTTGGAATGTCGACATTGATGCGCAACGTATAGATTGTTAACACGTGTTAATATGTCCTTTACTTTTATGATATTATTGTAACCCGACACTGTGACACTGGCACCCATGTCCGGAGGTCCCCATCCCATCCAAAGGATGGAGATCAATCTGGGATTGGCCTTTGAGGATAACGACAAAAATAAAAAAGTTTAAATATTTGGGCATAAATTTTATACTCTTCCTTTTTTATGCACTTGTCCCCATAATAAAGAAGGACACACTGGGTTATTAAAAAAAAAAAAAAAGGACGCACTGGTTGCTAATTGGCAAACCAGAAGTTAGAAACTCAGTTTTTGTTTTTCAAAACAAGTTCAATTCAATTAATTAGCTTTTAAACTTAGAAAAACTTGTTTAATTTCAAGAGCAGCTCTCTAAAAAACTCTTTACAAGAGAAAAATCCAAGAAATTGAAACCAAGAATCCTGCAGAACAACTTTGTACCCATTTATTTATTATCATCAAAACAAATAATCCAACAAGAAAAGTGGAAAATGAAGCGTCTAAAGTCGAAGAGAAATGACTGTGAAATAATCCAATTTTAAAAGCAAATATTTAATGATTATTTTAAAATAATTATCCAATAATATCTATTTTTGATGCCTGTTTATATATAATTGTTGATATTTAATAGTTATTTATAAACAGAAAAAATAAAAATTTATTTGATTTTCATTTTAAAATAATTGTCAAATTAATTCTTGCCTATGTTTATTTGTTGTTTTCTCTAATATGGGGCATCATATTTAAACATTTCTATAGTAGTGATTCAATTCCATAGATAGGCTCTAAACGAATGACGTACTTACATCTTCTCAAATTATTCCTTCAACTCCATATTCGCAAAGGGCACGATCAATTCTTTGACTATTTCTTTGATATTGTCCCCATCCATTTTTAAATCACACCATGTGAACCTTATCCCCCTTTAAACCTCAGATCCATCAGGCCGCAAATATATATTAATAATTGAAAATTCAAAATTTTCCTCCTAGCTCTCGGATTGCCCCCAACGGGGGATTGTTAGAATGACTAAGAAGTATATTTTTGTCAGCACCTATCAATTATTACCTCCATCTCAATTTATAAAATATTTTTGAGAGAGATTTAAAGTTTTAAAATATAAAATATTTTAATAAAAATAAAATTTTATTAATGATACTATTCCAATATTACCATTATTATTATATTCTTTTTTTTAATATTCTTTCACAAATAGAATAATAATAAAAGATATTTTTAAATGTTTTTATTCTTTCACAAGTGAAATATTAAATAAAAATTTTTTTTTTAAAAATAAAATTATAATTAAGGTGTATATAATAAAAATTGTATTATTTTATCTAATAATGTTTTATAATTTAAGAGAGAAGAGTATAATAAATACAGTGACACGTGGAATCTACTAAGTCATTCAATTAAGTGGAAAGTTAATTATTACTGAAGTAGATAAGTCCCAAGAAAAGTCCTGGAGACTGGAATTCCACTAGCGCTTCGTAATTCAGTCGTCCAATGAAAAACAGATAGCCACAATCAAGGGTCTTACCTTCACCTTGAAAAGTCAGTCTTCCACTTTCAAAAGTTATAGAATTGTTAATAAAACGTGCGCATTTTGAATGTTCATATTCCTTCCTTCCTTCCTCCCTCCTTCCTATATTTAACGGGTCCTTGTCCAAGCTTGTGTGACAATGACATGCGAATCTCTCTCATGGAAAGACAAAAAAAAAAAAAAACACAAATAAATAAATAATTATATTCATTTTGTGCGTACTCTCTATCACTATTGTGTGTGTGTAATGGTATTTTCTTACTGTGTCATCCCATAAATATATTTTAGAGTGAATGACATTTAAGTCTCAATCACGTCACTTTATTTATGAAATATCCTAACAAATTCTAAAATATAAAGTAATAATTTATAAGTTCTTTAGGTCTTTAACTAGTATTTACATATGATGCAATCTATTTTCAATTACAAAATTAAGAAAATGAATTGAAAATTCAACAAGATACAATTGGAAATTTAGAAGACAACAATTACAAATTCGTAGAAAAACGTTCATATGATGATTTGTTACTTTTGTAAATTTAAACGTTTCTCTTCCCCAAGGAAATATAAATAAAATCTTTCTTATTGATGTTGATCATATGAGTTTGAATAAAAAATCATTTCCTTCAGATATTGTTCTTTTCCGGTTTATATACCAATATATGTTTATAAATAGTGTTGATTAAGTAACAAATATAGCATATTATTATTATGACAGAGTATCTATATGTATATATAAAGTTTCAAGTAAATATATAACGAAAAATCAGAGAATCAACACCACCACCATGTTGAGAAGGAAATTTCCTTATTAACCCAAGACTCATACCGCATGAAGAGTACATTTCAATACAAGAGAATGAAAGTCACACACTTTTCTAGTAAAGCATATGTTTACTAGGGCGAAAAAGATTCCTACAAAAGTAGGTCGAATAAACTATATCGGACCAGAGTGGGAAAAGCAGAAACGCAAATAAGGGTACAGGTATAAAAGCAAGTGCAGAAATGAAGTCAGGAACCCAATTTAAACCATGATAATACATGATGAAAAAGGCACTGCTAAATGCTATCATCATGCTTACTATGGAGATGAACAAAGCAACCAATCCAGATATCAGCTTCAAAGGCAATGACTTGTGAAAATCATCTTCTGCATAACGTGAAATGAGGATGGACAAGAAAATAAGTATAGAAGTTGAGGATGAGATCATTGCAGTTGCATCAGATGTGGCAAATACCAAGAATGAAGTTTTCTGCAAGTAATTAGGGTTTCCTGAACTGTCATTGATACCGCCCGGTATACTGAATGCAGCAGTAAACACTCCAGTAGTAATAAGAGTGGAAACAAGCATGCATGATTCTGCAGTTTTCTTCATCCATTCTTCAGCTTTGCCCAATAATTTTTCATGTTCCTTTGTGAATAGTTGGCGAGGAGTCAAGCCTTCAGCATTCTTCTTCTCTATTAGTGATGGTAACATTATCTTCTTCACCTCCTACCATATTGTCAAAGGATATATGTATGTTGTCAATATCAATATAAAATGTATAAAACTTATAACAAGCTACACAATTCACAGCAGGCTATCCTTATGATTGATTAAATATGTTTATACTAATAAAATACCTCAAACCATAATAACTCAAGGGTCATTTGAAAAGCCGCTCCTGAAACCAAGTTCAATCGATGTGGTGGTGCTAATTTTGCAGCCATATGCAATAAGTTGCTTTTATCTTCATCCTCAAAACACGCTATGAAATCTTTGATTGGGCCAATATCATGTATGAGATTGAAGATATCAGCATAACGATACAAAACTGCAGCGTGAATTATGCTTCGATTTCTTTCATCAACTTCCCATATCAAGTCAGGATATGAGCTTATAAGCTCAGCTAGAAACTCAAAATTCCCAACTTCTACAGCATTAAATATTACTTGTGAAGGTACTCTTATACTGTCCATAATCTTATTATCATCTTGCTGAAGGAATATACTCCACAAGTGTTTTACAAGTTGAAGTTGTTGAGTTTGCCTCAAACCTGGTCATACACGATTTGATAATCAAGATATCAAAAAATTCAAAAGCTTACTATATTAATAAAAATTGTCATTTGTCTAATTGCGTATCACCATTTATTTTGGAGGTCATGGACACTTACAGGACTTCATAAGCCGCTTTCGATATCTCTGACTTTTGCAACTAGAACCTAAAGGCTTTCGAGCCAATATATGCAAGACTGTCTCATTATTTAATTCATCCCTCTCAAAAGCTAGATTTGGGTTCTCCTCTAGCACCTTCAAGGCCAAATCTGCCCAAATTTAACACAACATATACATCACACTTCAAATCTCACACTTGTCATTTTTAATAGTCTCATGCTCTGTGTCTGTGATATTCTTACCATAGATTCCACTGTTGACACAAAGGAAGAGAAGTACGATCCAATCAATATGTTCAAAAACGTGAATAGATTTGCAGTACAGATACCATGCCATTTGACTTTGTCCCTGTAAAGCAGCCATGTGAAGAGGAGTGGTTCCTTGACCACCTCTTATTGTTGGCAAGCTCTCATTTCTTCTCTGCATGATCTCAACAATCTGCAAATTCCCAGTTGCTGCAGCGATGCAAAACGCAGTGTTCCCATTCACGTCTTGCAATTCCAAGTCTTGTGGAAGCATTCTCTTCACCAGCTCCTCCACAAAGTGAACATGGTTCGCTCCGGTGGCCACGTGGAGGATCGTCGCCCAGCCCTTGGTTATGGCGGCACGAACGAGACTCCGGTCTTGATCTAAGATGTGCTTTGCTTCTTTCCAATCACCTTTCAAAGCTGCTTTGTGAAGGGGAACGCACAGCTTTAGGTATTTGGTTCTTCGCTCTTCTGAAACAAGTATAAACATCATGACATAGTTTGCAATACACACAAGAGATTTTGTGTGTGTGTGGGTGTGTGTGTGGGTGTGTGTGTGTGTGTGTGTGTGTGTTGGGGGAGGGGTTGGGGGGATGGAGAAAATACTTGTATCATCCACAAGATGAAGCAGAGGCCTCCTAAACTGAGCCGAAGCGACTCTCACAAGTTGTTGCGCTACTGGTAAAGTTATGGAACTTTCATCTGCTACTGCCATTTCTCTGTAAATCAAACACAACATGGGTTCAATAATTAGTTTGCTTTTCAATATATACAAGTCTTATGAATTTATTTTAATTATAAATTAAAGTCATAAATAAAGCATTTTAAAATTCATAAAGTTTAAATTTATTTATTAAAATAAAAAAAATTTTAAAAATAATAAAATTTTCAGGAAAAGAATGTTCAATTAAAATAATTATAACAACGAAGAATATTTAGATCAAACTTCAACTAACATTTCTGTGTGGGCTTGTGCATTGAATATATATTTAATTAACATGTATAAATATGTTCCGGTAATGCATGACGTTAGCAGGCAAACTCAACCTGGTGTAATGTAATAGAAAAAGCTTTTGGCGTGCTCTATGAAATTAATAGCTAATTTAAAAGAATATATATAATATTTATATTTATAGCAAATGGAATAAATTATTGATGAATAGTGTTGGGCAAATGAAATACCCCTTCCACTCCCTGGTCAGATATACTATTCCAAAAATAAAAGCAAGTATTAAATGACATCACATTATTACCCTATGATTAAAAATTATATTTTTTTATTAAAAAAATCATATATTTATAAGAGAGAAAATTACCCAAATGATTTAAATCAAAAGTCAAGAGAAGATGAGAAATTAACGAGTCAATGCTGTCCAGACATACTGATTCAGATACTGAAGAGAAGAGAAGAGAGTAGAGGATCCAAATCTAAGGGATAGTTTACATGTGGATGCGGTGATGTGTGGGCAAGCAAAAGCAAACAGAACTTGTTTGTGTCTCTGATAATGATTCAACCTCCAACGAGCTCGCCATCTTCCCAACAGATTCTGTAAACAAACACAGATTCAAACGTCAAAGTTCAAAACCAAACCATCTCTCTCTCTCTCTCTCTCTCTCTCTCTCTCACGAATAACAGTAAATCCAGAAGTATAAACTCTCAAGTTTGAAAGCCATCAGTAATTAGAGAGAAATATAAAAGCTGCTTCAGAAAAGGTGAAGATTGGTTCTCTATCTTTCGCCTTCTTCTAACTGGATTCAGTTATAGCAACAGTAATAAGAAAGAAGCAAAATTTCCAGAAGGGGGCGAGAGATAGAGAGAGAGATATTTGGTGAGATTACCTGAAAGTAGAAGGCGTGTAGGGAGTGGATCTGAAGGCCGTCAGGATTAACTCTAACAGTCAAAGAGAGTCGAAGCAAATATAAGAACTTATCAGCAGAGCAATCAACAACAGCCCCACGCAACCACGCCCGGTCAAGTCAGTCACAAAGTATTATACTATTAGTACGGCCTCAATTATTCTGCTTTGTTCATATTCATCTTTGTTCATTTTATCCTTATATTTATTAACTTAAATTTTTATCTTAGTAAATTTATGATATTTTCCATGCTCATTAAAAGTTGAAATTAAAGATAAATATTTTTATGCGAGTAACGATTTTATTAATATTATTAAAAACTGTTTATAGTTTGAATTAGATGGAGTAGTTTTAAATATTTATGTAAATAATTAAAATTCAAAAATTTTAATTGCAAATAAACTATTGAAATTATAAATATAATTCTTAATTTTTAATTGAAATTATTATATTCAATTTTATGCATTAATATTTATAATTTATTTTAAAAAATTATTGAATACAATTGTAATTAGTTTCTTCTTTCAAAATTTTACTATCATTGTCCCGGTTGGTTCCGAGTTCCGACCTTTCCTAGTTTTTGTTTTTTTTAATATCTTCGGAAAAATCACACAGATATCCGCGTAGAGATTCTAATTCATGAAAAGTCCCATGAAATTGCAATTAATTTTATATATATTTACTAAAATACCCTCGGTTAACAAGTGAAAAAAAACATCTCACGGCTCGCTGGCTTCTTCTTCGCCGATCCCTACAATGATTGGTTAGAAGGTAAAACATGCGATCGGGAAGGCAACGGAGGGAATGCATTCTTCATCAATGCCTGTCACTGTGTTTCTGTGACCATAAGTGATGAGATCGAATATAAAAAAAAAGTTATAAATTATTTATTTTTAATAAAAATAATTTAATAATTTATATAAATTTATTAATAATAGAATAGTCTCTAAGTATTTCAGAAAAATTATAATATTTTGAGGGACCAATTTATTATTTATATATTTTAGATGAATTTTATTATCATTTTCTCTAATAAAAATATGGTAAAAGTAAATGTCAAAAGATTGAGGGGTTAAAATAGTAATTTTATTCTTATAAAAAGCCACCACATAACAGGGTAATTTTACTTTTTGTTAAAAAAAAAAAAAATCTTTTGTGTAGGGGTCGGTGGGGCGGGCACGGCCCCCTAAATGCTACTTGGGTCCGCTATATACGTATATGACCTCAACGTCTCTTTGTTATCCATCCTTTCCTTGGCACATTCTCATTACCTTTATCAATATGGATAACTCGTTTCATCAAGAAAAGATTCCTTGCTCCAATTTTCTATCCTCTACTAAAAAAAAATTAATGAAAAATTTAATGATAAAATACATATTCTCTCACTAATCTAGCAAGAATGCTAAAACATATTTATTTTTAAAAATTATCATATAATATCACATCACCGACCACATGTGAGTTAGCTCATGTTATGTTACCTATTATCCATGTCTCATCACATGCCACATGTGTGATGATTCATGCCATGCCATCTTTCACCTCACGCTACATTACTTGCTCATTGTCATATCACATTTTTATTATATTTATGCCAAAGTCAAGACTTTAACTCTTGACCTCTCACCTTTCCCAAGCCTTATGATCTTTTTTTTTTGTCAATTGAACTAAAATTACTTATAGTTATTATATAACAAATTAAATATATATTATTTAACTACACAGATATGTCATATAATATATTAAAAAAATACACATGTATATTATATTTTATTTTCAATTATTAATATGTTAAACATATTTACATTTGTATTTATATGACTTTTTATAATATATTTTTTTAATAAAAATATTTTTTGTAAGGAAAATGAACGTAAAATAAAGAAAATATTAAATATTAAATAATTTTATTGTGAGTATTTTATTTAATTTTTAAATTTAATTTTTATTTTTTAAATAAAAATAATTATATATATAATTAAAATTCGTTTTCAAAAGTCAATTTTTTTGGTAATTAGTTAGAAATATAATCCCTCGCTAGTCAGTAAATCTCTTATTAATTATCTTATTTTAGAGAGAAATTAACATATTCTCACTATTTTCCTCATCAATTATCTTATTTTAGAAAGAAAGTAACATTCTCTAGCTATTCTCTTCTTTAATTTTAAATTTAGTTACGAAATTAATATCTCTCTCTAATTTTCTTGTTAATATGGAATTTTAAAGAGGGAATAGATAATCTCTAGTTAAATTTCCTTACCAATTCACATTTTTTAATAGTAATTTTGAAACTAAATCATCAATTAATAAAACAATAACAAACATATATGTGAGTAGACATTCCTAGTTCTCTTTGAAGAAGAAAACTTGAGTTTTGGCTTATGACCATGTATATTATGGCAGTTTTGCAATAAAATTTAAGGAACGTTGGGCATTCTATATTAAAAATGGGATTTTTTTTTTGTTAAACTATTTTTCAGAAGAGCAAATATCCCCTGTTAATGAGACGGCATTTTGCTCATCTAGAAAATGATCTAGAAAAAAAATGCTTCACTTATTAGTATAGGATACCTAACATTTCTCAAAATAAAATACAAGAGTAAAAAATACAATTTAACCCTAAAAAATAAATAAACTCGCTCCTCTGTTCAAAAATATAAGACATTTTTAACCAAATTTTACTCATAATAAAGTAACTACCTATTTTTTAACTAATCATATCTTTTCATATTTACCCTATATAAAGTCATTATCAATAGAGGTACTTTAAAAAAAAGTAATGATTATATTTTAAAAAATTAAAAATAATTTATATTTTTTAACATTCAACTTCTCAAAAAATATTTTATATTTTTAAAAGAGTATGTAATAAAATTAAATCCGTCAATGAACAGTAGAAGACAGGGAAGTGTGAGATGCATAGAAGCTTCAATGCAAAACAAAAAGGGTGGGGTCTGCTATTACTTTCTCCACTTAATTGGTTGAATTGTTATTTTATGACTATATAATATATATATATATATATGGCATTAGTTAATTATTTTACTATTATTATTAAAACCTTAATTTTTTAAAAAATACTATATCTTTTTAATTATATTCTCATTAAATATTTCATATAAATACCTTTATAGTTATAATTGAAATTTTAATAAATTATTTTTTTTAAAATAATAAATAAAGTAGAGATATATTTTTAAAAAATTATAAAAATCACCCAACACTTTACAGTTTCTATGAAGCAAAATTTTTGAAAAATATTCAATATTGTGGATAAGAAGAAATATAGTCTTTGGAGGATGCGATATTTCAACCGTGTTCTATGATAACCCTCACGCCTCTTTTCTATACACAATGATGAAAAATTAGACATCTGTGTCTTATAGTCATACAATAAAGCATCCATTATTTTTTTTTAAAGAAAAGTAAGTTCTATATTTTACTTATTTATAATTGTAACAATAATTAAAATGGGAATTAGAGAACCTTGGTAAAGCATCTCTCATTCCCACAACACTATGCTAAATCAGCTCTTTTAGGTTTAATATATATATATATATATATATATATTAAAAGCCAGAAAAAGCACTCAGGCTCAGTAATAATATATTGATAATATTGTGCGTAATATGACTTCCTACATCTAGAAGATAAAGTAACTGTTTAAAGTCTATACATGATAGTCAACGGTAATAGAAGTGGGAGACTGGTATATTTGGTCAATTAAAAGAATAATAATAATGTGTGAGAAATATTTGGAACAAAAATGAAACCAACTTGCTCTTGCTTTTGAATTTTAAAAGCAAAGAGAAATAAAATTAAACAACACGTACAATTAATGAAATCCTTCAGTAAGTGGCATGGGACAAACATTGCCTTGTATCATCATATTCCTATGGTGAATGATGTGAGCTGGGCATATGACACGTGAAATTCAAGAAAGGAAAAATTCATGATCTAAGAGTAAGTGTGAAAACATTTGATTAGGTAAACTCTCACAATTAGAGAGTTTGGGCTACGCCAATCACATGAGTTAGTCCTATTCATGCTAGTGGCTAATGGATTCATTCAGAGGTAATGTGAGGGTTTAAAGTGGTGTATTGATCATGCTTGATAAAAATTGTGTTATTGCATGCTTGAGTGATTTGATTGATGATTTCAAATATGGCTACTTTGTTTGCTCATAGATTATACCTCTAGCACGTGCTTGAATTTAGTTATTTGGTTACTAAAGTTTTTATCTCATATCATAGATGAACATTTTACAAGGGATGATCCAAGAAGGCGTAAACCTCGAGAGCTAGAGACACTTGACTTAATATTGTAATGTCTCTAGTTTGTTATGAGTGTAATTGAGTCATATTTGACAATTAGGATTTGATTATTCACTTGTATTTAGCTAAATACTTATGAGTTATCATTTTGGGTGCATCTTGGCCATTGGAGGGATTATTCTCAAGTTTGACTATTTTGTTGGGGCCATGTTTGTGCAATTGTATTATTATGTTTAATATGTGATTTGAAATCTTTGAAAGATTATGGGTTGAATTGTCATGAAACCATCTCTTCAAACTCTTTGTGGATTTGGCTATTGGGGGTCATTTTGATATATATGATGTCTTCATATGTTAGAATGTTTGGAATGATGCATTGATATTGTCCACTGAATATGGTTCAAGACTCAAGTGAGGCTAATAGCTTGTTGGCAGAGATTTAGGCACATAGTTGATATTTGGAAATAGAAAATTGAGTGAAATGGCCTTGGGTGTCCAAATTATCCTTATGATATTGGATTGGGGGTGAAACTAAAGTTATTAGTTAGTTTATAAAAGTCTATATCTGTAAGTGCTTAAATCACCTCAATTGGACATTGGAGTAAAAAGTTGTGTATGGGAAAAGTTTGATTAGGAGTGTTGTCATGATAACACTCGCTGTCACATAGCATGCGCCATGACAGATTGCAAACACATGACATTATGAGTGTTAGTCGCATTGTATGGCAATGTTGGCTGTGATAGATATTTTATGTAACATATGCCATGCACATTGCACATTAGCCACAATAGATTGTGTTTATTTGGATGTTTTGATTTTATTTGACCCTATTTTGACTTGTTTTTAACTCCAAATGATTTCCATACTTCCTAATTATCTATTACTATGATTTATAAGTGTTTAAATGACATTTTAACTTGGTTTTTAGTTGAAATGATTTTAAGATCCCATTGCTTAATGATTTTTCTCTTGTGAAGTCAATTTGAATCCTTTCAATCATAGTAGATCTTTTAACATGGGCTTACTCTTTTCTATTGTGGTTGGTTTCTTTAACCATAGTCAATCCTTTCTACCATGATAGTATAAGTAAATTAAGGCTAAGTATGGTTTTGAAAAGTATAAAAAAAACCTCATTACTTGATAGTTATTTATGCCAATACTTGACGGTTTTATACCATCAAGCAAGGGGCCGCTATATATTAAAGGTCCCCTTACTTGAAGGTTAAAAACCATCAAGTATAGGCTTCTAGGTTTAGCTTTTGACTAATTTTGGAAGCCTATACTTAATAATTATTTAAAAATAAACGTCAAGTATTATAAAATATTTGATGGTTATGTTATTTCACAATAACTATCAAGTATTTATAGTAAAAAAACTTGCCCAAGCTTGTGAAAATTTATGAAAAATACTTGACAGTCATTAGATAATTAAATACTCCAATTAATAGCTTCGGTTCACCTCAATTTGATACCAAGCAATGATCCTAGAACACTTGGGTTTGTAACATACTTGTCACACTTATAGCACCTTATCCAAGTGTCTCCCCTGCTTAACTAGCCATTAGTCGTCATAACTATACTCAATAAAAATCACAATCAAACTTTGCATGCTTAACTCCATAACATGTTAATTCATTTGTAACTTAATCACACACTTGCACATTGGGCCTCAATTCAAAAACATAAGAGGCTACCAATAAAAAATGACCAAGTCTACAAATGGGGCTATAAGCAAGTGATAAAATAGAGTCCAATAGTAAGACCTCTAATGTTAGCAATAATAAATATTCAAATACATAAGCATAATAACTAGGGACTTTACTTATGAAGCCATGCATCTCTTGTCTCCAATGCTTCCCTCTTAGCCTTTCTCTTAGCTTTACCTAGAAAAATGTTAACAAACTGGAGTGAAATTATACAATCTTAATAACCAAGGCACATAAATTCAAGTACATAAAAGTATAACAAATACAAGCATTTAAGGTAAAGATTCACATTTAAAATTCCATTCATACTCAACATATATCATGATACTATTTATCATTAATCACATGACATATAACTCAATGATAATAATTATGCATGATTATATCCATTCCATCCTTATTCCTTTCTTTATATTTTCTGATTGAATCCATGGGCTATCAAATTATATGGGACTAACCTGTATGACTAGAGTAGGCCTGCTCTTCAATTGTGAAGGGTTACCCAACCAAAGTACCCGTTCCCCACTCTTGAACCATGGATTTCTACTTTCTCAAATTATTTGGATGTCATAGTTGCCTAACCCACACCGTCCCAAATAGGAACCAAAATACCAAACATCATGCCCAACTTATGTCATATCAGTAGGTTAATGACAATACTAAGCGCATGTAGTAATAATAATGATATCCATTGTGTGCAACTCAGTAAAAGCTACATTGTAATATCCTTCCTCACAAATCATGATTAACTCCAAATCTCCCAGATTTATGAGATTGGCTTAAGGTACAATACATATTTACCAAGCTTGCAAATAAGTTGTAAAGATGGGATCTCAAGTTTTCAAAACTACAACCATTTTAAAAGGTTTCGCAACTAACAATTCAAAGTTATTAACTATGCAAAAGCATGGGATCATTTCAAAGATTAGTGCATTTGCTTAAAAGTCAAAAAACAATGCAATGTTGTAGTATTCAGGGGTGTGCGCCATGGCTCATGGAATATATGCCACAGCTCGTGAGTCTCTATGCCATGCGCCATGGCTCGTTGTATAATGCACTGTAGAGCATTGCATATTTCATGTCAGCAAAATTTTGCTATCAATTTGACAGCTTTTATGCAGCTTTCAACGTGCCCCATTGCTCCATCCAATGTCTGATTGACGTAAACTAGGTATCTTTGGAAAGTTTTTTTCAAGCTCTAACTAATGGCTTGAGTTTTACACTCAAATTATTAATAAATTAAAAAGTGAACACTCATTTCAAAACTTACATTTTTTCATCACTTTTCATAAAAACAAAGTGTCCAAAACACATCCCTCAAGGCAAAAGCCATAAACACCTTTCAAACCACATATAAAAGACCAAAATTAACTTGTACAACACACCACATCATACAAAATGCGTATAAATCACATTTTCAATGCTCAACCCCTAAATCTAAAAAACAAGAAGGGGAGCTAAAATCACCAATTCCATCATACTATTTATAACAGTCACATGATATAATTAATTCTTATTTGTACTAGTATTTTGGCTCAACTATAAATAGTATAAATTACATGCATATACTGTCAGGCCTAAAATGCACTTTACCTTTCACAAAACAAAAGATGCAAGTAACTTTCAAATGGAAATATTAAAGAGGCCTACTAATAGGATGACAATCCTATGCCTTAGGCTATTTTTCTCTATCTGATCCTCTTGAGCTATTTCCTATAATATTGAAGATAATGGGGTGAGTACAACCACTCAGTAACTAAGGTTCAACCAACTCATACTAATGCATGTCAATTAATTTAAATGCAAGTGAAAAGTTACAATACAATTCCAATTCACGTATCATTCTCAAGAATATAAAATCCACATTTTCAAGCATAATTGCGCACACTCAAGAGATCATGATTAGTAAACACAATTTCATACAAGAAAAGAACTAATCACATGATCTATTAACATAGTTTCACATGAAATCAGGTTAAACTTGAGATTATCAATATTAGGGTCATAATGCAAACAACCATGTGCCTTTTTTCACTATATACATGTGATCACACCTTATATCCTCCTTATTCTTTAACATGAACCCGTGAGCTATCTCACATTGGGTTTATCTATACATTGAGACTACCCTAGCCAAAATACTTGTGAGTGGTTACCCAGCCAAGGTTTCCCATCTCACTTATGGGTAATGGTTTCCCCCATTTCTTATACTTTAGGATGTCATTCTCCCTAGATTAGCTTCCTCATTGAATTGGTAGATAGCTAGTTAGGTTCAAGTCCCTTATTGACTAAGTGGGACAGTATAAAAATAACAATTCAGACAAGCCATTAACTCAGATAGGATTCTTATCACGTGGATTTAAATCTCTACTCCTTTACTTTGGTGAACTCCCACCTATCAAGATCATGTAATTCATAGATATGCACAATTCAAAGCATGCATTTACTTAATAATCAAGCATGCATTACCTCATCGTTGTATCCAATCATATATATGATAATCATATAATACAAACAATCAAATTGTTAAACTCTACCAATTTGATTGAACTTCTCAATTACAAATCCATTGAACATCTCATTTATAATTTCATTGAACGCCTTCTATCACACATTCATGGAACTCCACTTAGTACATAATTATTGAACTTCACAAAATTAAATTACAAGAAATCCATTAATCATGTTTCAAAGGATTTTACATATAATATATCACTGAACTTTTGTAAAAAATCATCATAATGGATTTTCAAGAAATTCTATGCCATACTTTCATTTCATTCAAATTCATATAATTCAATTGCCAAATGTCAAACTATAAACTAATAACACACACAAGAACATGAGAAAGAATTCCCTGGTTACCTCAAACCTTTAAGAGGTCAAAGGTTTTGCCCATCAAACACTCACTCTCGAAGCTTCCAAGAAGCTTGAATGGTGCCAATAAGATTACTCTACAAATATTTACAATATGATTCATCAATATCCACTTTTTGAATAATTTCCACTATAACTCAACACTTCACTCTCAAGATTCATTCTTTACTTATATGAAAATACTTGTAGGGTTTCTTAGCTTTCTCTAGCCCTCATTAACATCATTGAACTCTTTTACAGTGATAAATGGAGCCATATAGTCCCTAACCTTCACATTTATAGTGAAATTCACATATTAAATGCTCCCCAACCACCAATCCTTATATAACCATAAATACTAGGTTTTATTAGCTTAATTTACTCCTATTAACTCTATTTAGTCAATAGATTTGGATTCGTAGCCTCTATGGATTGAAAATCATCATTTTAAACCAAACCTTAACTTCCAATATCAAAAAATGGAAGAAGGTAAGAAGATTTAAGCTTAGAAACCTTATCTCAAATGTTTTCTAACTCTAAAGTACTCCTAAAGGTTAGATTCTTCAAGCCCTAGTAGAGCATTTTCATCTCTCTTTATTTTTTCTTTTGTTTTCTCCTCCCCTCTTCTACATCATTTCACTATCTTATTATAGTAGAAAAGTGGCCATACGCCACGGTAGATGCATAATAAGCTGCGACGCATGGCACAAAGAGCATCCTCCCCAAGCATGTCAGCATACATGCACCACAATAGCTTGATCCATAAATTGCAGCGTGTGGTATAGAGTCAGTTCTTACCCTTCAAATTTCCTTCCTTTTCATTCTCGGGTGGTCTGACTTCCTTTAGACCCACATTTAGGACTAGAATTACAAATAAACACACCTGCTTGACCTCTTTGGCCACACCTCACTAATAAACTTACATTACTCTAATTCAAGCTTAATTAATTCAGTTTAAATTTTGAGAATGTTACATACATTACGTGGATTTCTAATGATACCCCACTACTATCTCTCTAGTAAACTCCCACCCAATCATGATCATACAAGTTCAATATATATACATATAAGCATACTCATCCATATCTCAATGATTCAATAATTCCATAATTCATGAACTTGCATGCATTGCACATCACATATATCATCACAACCAATTCAAACTCACAATTTCATGATTACGTAAACAATGCATACTCAATCTAAGCTTATCGACTTCACACTCACATAATCATGTGATACATATTCTCATCAATGACAACCTCAATCAAAAAGGGACAAGTTTCACAACTCAAGTAATAACCTTTTAAACAACATAATCATACCTATGTAAAATGCTCATGTCATTCAATGACATGTCACAAATGTAAACTAAATTAAATTATCTCATAATTAAGGGCATGCTATCAAGTTAAGAATACATAACCAATATTTAATCTGATGCCATGATCATATATTCATGCTTATCTTAATACCAAGCATTCACTTAACCATATATTACAACTCAATCATTAATACCAACATGCTTGCATATTCATATCATCAAATTCATTGCAATCAATAACTAACCACTTATAAATGCAAACAATGCAAACAACAACTATCTATAAGAATTTAATTAGTACTTACCTTAACTCTTAGTTTACCAAACCAAGAGTACACTTAAGTAGTCACTGGATCCTTTAAATAAGTACAAAAGCTCCGGTGTAGGATCAATCTACAATCAAACATATTAATTTCCATTAATGGCTAACTATCATTAATTACTATTAATCAAAGTCTTAACCCCATACATATAAAAGGGTCATTGATAAATCACTTATTTTACACACTTTTATTTTACATTTATGAACATATTTCATTATTTAAGACCCTTATATGCATGGTTTTGGCATTGGATTTGATCATTGACTTATTTGCATTAAGTTTTAGCATTAGGGGCATTTTGTCATTTTACACATTTTATATGAATTAATTGTTTTAATCTGAAATTTCAATTCCTTGGCACATTTTATTACTTGAAAAATTTTTTATTCTCATTTTAGGACTTTATTTGATTCAATTTTATTAGATTGATTTAGTTTTGTTTGCTTTGTGTTTCAAGAAATTAAAGGGAAATTTGGTCATTTGATTTTTAAATTAGGATTAAGCATTGCAGAATAAAAAAAATGCATAGGGCCTGAAATAAAAAAATACAAAGATGAGAACGAAGGGGGGATTCGGTGGAGAGGAGATTTCATACTCAAGTTTGATTTTTTAGCCATTCATTAAAGAGATTCGCTGTCGTAACCACACACACGCACTGATCGCAAATCTCCTTTTAGTTTCAATTTGTGGCACACCATTGCATAGCCATTGCACTTCTCCTCTTGTTTTCTAGTCTCTTACACATCATTCACTTTTATATTCTTCAACGATCGTCCATGTAGCTTTCACAGGCATCTTCCTCAATCAATCATTGAGGAAGATCAAAATGAATAGTTGAATCTTCTCTAGAGTTCTTTAAGGGAGATGAGACTTAAATTTGAGTTTTCTTAGTTTAATGCATTATGGTTCTGTTGTCATTCACATTTGAATTCTCCAATTTTTTATTGTTATTGACTTAGTGATTCAATTCTTGTTAGATTGAGTTCCTAATTGATTTCATTCCTTTAGGAAAATTAGATGCTATTTTGATTCTTTAATTGGATGATACATACTATATGTTTGAATTTATACTTAAATGGTTATTTTTGTGTAAATCTAATATATCCAATCCTTATGGTGATTTCTAAACCATTTAGCTTCTGTTTAGGCCTTAAATTGAAGTTAATTACTTAATTCTTAATTGGTTCTAAGTGTTAGAACATGGTTAAGGTAAGGAAAGTTCTAATTCAAGATTCAAGTTATTGTTTGGCATAATTTTTAAAGGAATTGTATCTTGGTTTAAGCTACAATCACCTAGTCCTAATAGTAATTAGGCATTTTGCTTAATGTCAAATGAATTGCAAGAACCAAATGAATTGAACTTAGGATTTTAATATGGTGAAAGTGAATTCAAACCTTAGAGAACTCATTTGTTTGCTTACTTAAATCAATATCACTTCGTTCTACATTTTCCTATAAAATTCAAAAATTATAAATATCTTTAATCTTGAACTTTTTGCTTTCAAAACCAACACTATTTTTAAACTCATAAAAATGGTTTATGAATTATCTTTGGTTGCTCAAGCTTGTTCTTTTAGGATTTTGATGACGTAAGGTGTACTTAACTATATTCTAGTTTCTTTGAGAGTTTAATATGACTAAGGGCTTTTCAGTCATTAACTATAACTAAATCCATTTCTTTGTTCCATTAGCTTAGTTAAACTCTCATTAGTCTAATAAACACCATTAGACTATCCCATTATCATAAACTTGATTATTTAGCTTTAGAGTTAACATTATACCCATTATTAACACCTTAAACCTTTATCATAAGCTAAGGTTTGGACAAATAACCTAACATTCAATCACTCTTATGGAGTTAGAAAATAGGTAAAGTCATCTCTCCCATTTTCAAACTCCTCAAGACTTGTTTAAAAATAAATAAGCAAAATAGCTAGATAGGAAGGAATGAGTGCATAGAAGCTTACCCAATTGGTTTAGAACCTCAAATGGCATCCAAACTTCTCAATCTTCATGCCTTATCAGAGCTCTAAGGTCCCTGTCTTGCTTATTGTTTTTCTCCTTCTATTTCAAGCTCAAAACTTGATTCTGGGTTTAAAAGTACAAAGTACTTGCCACGGCGCATTATGCTATCTGCCATGAAAAATGATGCAAAATGGAAAACCCTAAACTAGCCCATTTATTTAGACTCAAAGTAGCCCAATGACACTTATGGCTTGATTTTATTCCCATATAGTGTCTAATAACCCAAATGTCATCCATCCATACTATTTAACTACCTAATAAAGACTTCAATAAAACTAATTGAACCTTTTAGTTAGTTTAATTAATCCTATTTTAAATTTTTAGGATGTTACAATCTTTATGCTATCATATACTCAAAAAAATTAACATAAGTTATCATAAAACATTCTATACTTAAAACAATACTTTAATCATGTGAAAAGAAGACCATGATAGTAAAAAATCATGCTCACAGGCTAAATACACAAGTCTATTCAAAAGTATGAGTCACATGCTCATTATACAAAAATATGCCTTAGGGTTGGCACAATATATATTAACACTAAATGAGGCTTAACAAAACATAGTGGTGTCCCACA
>NW_026555334.1:645824-692941 GCF_029017545.1 Prosopis cineraria
TAGAAGCCATGGATGAACGATCCAGAATCAAAAAAATTATGGCCTACTTTTGTTTTTCTTCTTCGTTGGTTTCTAACCAAAATTCCAAGTGCTGACACGAAGAATCGGTTCTGAGGCTAACCTTACTTTTACCTTTATCCTTTTCTGGTTTGTGTACGCTCTTTTCAATGCCTTCTCCCCCGTTCTCGATGATTCCACAGCCTCAAGCTCGACACCACTTTCCCATTCAATTCAGACGACTCTGCCGTTTCCTGAGCCAAATTTCCAGCGAGAATTTCCCCAGCAAAATCCCCCGTCAAAGTCTACCTCTATGATCTGCCGACGAGGTTCACCTATGGAGTCATCCAGCACCATTCCTTGGTGCGTGGTGGCCGCGCCGTCGAAGACGTGACCACTCTCAAGTACCCAGCCACCAGCACATGGCGGAGTGGTACCTCTTCTTGGATCTCATCCGACCCGAACCCGAGCGTGTTGGATCGCCCATTGTTCGGGTATCGGATCCCGAGGAGGCGGACCTGTTCTATGTGGCTTTCTTCTCTTCACTGAGCTTAATCGTGAACCCAACTTGGTTCCCGCTGAGTTGGACAGTGAGAAGCCGACTTACATTGACGCAGAGAATCAGCAAGCGTTGGTGGAGTGGTTGGGGGAGCAGGAGTATTGGAAGAGGAACAATGGAAGGGACCATGTGATTATAGCTTCGGATCCGAATGCGTTGTATCGGGTCATGGATAGAGTGAAGAATAGTATACTTCTTGTGGCAGATTTTGGGCGTTTGAGACCAGACCAAGGGTCCCTTGTTAAGGATGTCGTCATACCATACTCACATCGCCTCAGAACATACGAGGGTGATGTTGGACTTGAGAATCGCAATACGTTGTTGTTTTTTATGGGTGCCCGATACCGGAAGAGGTAATAATCAGTCTTGTCTATATATGATGCAAATGAATTTCTCTTACATTGAGCATTTAATCTATTTTCAGTTGTAGTTATGTTAGGTTCTTGAGCTCTTATGGCAAGTTTAGATACCTTCTTGGCAAGTTCTTTATGGTTTATGTGATGCAGAATTGCAGATGAATTTGACTGACGGGTACCATTTACTCTCTTTTTAGGATGAGGATTAGAAATTTGTTTGTGATTAATAGGATTGATATATCTGTATAGCTATCACATTGTGAAGTGATTGTTCTTGAGATGATGTGTTTCTCATAAGCGATTTGGCATGGTCATTTTAATGTTTCCCCAGTTATAGTAAATCGCTATTTGTTTTTCCAAGGTTCAAGGAGTAAAACATGATATGCCAACTTTTATAATAAAATGGTGAACTGTCTACACAATCTTTGGACGTATGTGGTTTACCTTGTGATACAATCAATCCTTTAGGCAGCAACCGCCATATGAGTTTCCGGCCAACCTTGGGTTGGTTAACTTTATGATGCAGAACCAGTTGCAATAGTTACAAGAATTTGTTTGCTTGTTTCTTTAGTTCCTCAGCAACCAGCATAAGAGTTTTGAGTTTGATGTGAAGATCTGGTTCTACTGGTTAAAATTGAAAATAAATAAAGTGCACCATTGGCATGGTATAATGCCAAAGGGACATTTCACAGCTGGTAATATGTGGTGATAGATTCATCTAATGGATGAGCGAAAGATGAAAACCAATGACAAATGATTATGTTGGCAAAGTATAAACTAAGTGAGACAGAACCTTCTTTTAATTTTTTCATAAATTGTATTTGGAAAGTAATGTAAAGAATGGGATGTATTTTAGAATTAGAGTATTAGAATTGCTTCTTGTTGTTGGAGATTTTGATTAATGACATATACTATCTACATATAGTGTGTTTGGAAACTCCCAAACACACATTTGCCATGCAAATGTCCATTTCAAAAGTGAGGAAAATGGGTTTTTGCAAGTTTCCCAAACATGCTTATAGATGTCTGTGTGTCTACAGTTATTGTTCTAATTTGCAGAATTCCAATTATAAAAGCTACCACGTTTTTGTCCCTTGTCCGCATAACATTTGTATGTGCTTTCATAAAAAGATTGATCTACTCTGCTGTCTTGATTTCATAGAACTCATAAACTGTTTTATGGCAAAACCTGCCCTTCTTTTCCTGTTGATGGGAATCCTAAGAAATTGCCAGACACGGTAAAAGAATTCTTGATTCATGGTCAATGCTTTTAATGCTATGTTAAATTCCTTGGCTTATCATTCATTAACGTTAGTTACTTGGTAACTACCTTCAAAATTTATCTTCAGAGCAAATATTTTCCTGTCCTATCAATCCAAGTCCAACTCTTTGTGCAAGTAGATATTGATTTGAATATTATGACTGTTTATATTGAAACCTCTCAAATTACTGATATTCATGTGCAGGCTTCAGTTATTAATTTTGTAATAGAAGTACATAATCATAGGTTTGATTTCTTTTTGCCACATGTATTGTCATAAAGCTGATGTATCTTGCTATTTACATGATGTTATAGTTGCCATAGGTGTTGTGTACTATTATTTAGGATCTATCTAAAGGGAGTTCACATTTAAGAAAAGAGTTCAATCTGTATATCCCTTTGTGAAAATTTTATAGCAACGTACCATGACAATAATTTTCTTCTTATTCTTTTTTCATTGCATATATGCTCAAATTAGAAGATTAGCTGCTTCGATGCAGGCACTTTATTTGGACATTTGCCCTGAAATATTGATTTCTTCATGTTATCATCTCTTAATAGGGAGGCAAAATTCGTGATAAACTCTTTCAAATTCTTGAACAAGAAGAGGATGTCATAATAAAGCATGGAACTCAGTCCACAGAGAATAGGAGGGCAGCTTCAAAAGGAATGCATACATCAAAGTTTTGTTTACACCCTACTGGCGATACTCCATCTGCCTGCCGGCTCTTCGATGCTATTGTCACTTTGTGTGTTCCAGTGATTGTGAGTGACAATATAGAGTTGCCCTTTGAAGACACCATAGACTATTCGAAGATGGCAATATTTGTTGATTCTGATTCTGCTATAAAACGTAGATATCTGGTGTCAATGTTGAGAGCAGTGAGCCCAGAAAGGATCCTCGAGTATCAGAAAGAACTAAAAAAGGTTAGATGTGCTTTCATAATATATTTATTGTTCATCTTGTAACTAGTTAGTTGTTACTACTGATGACTTGCACCACCTGTTGGTAATTTTTCTAAAGGTTTTAATATGATTCAACAAAGACATGTAAGGTTTACAAATGGAAGGTATAGAAGTGATTTGCTTATTTGAAATATGACAAATGCAATGCATGTAATGAGGAAGAGGCTCATTACATCATAGAGTAGTAGTGTGGGAAATGGTCAAACCTGTTATTCTAGACTCACTCCCTCCAGTCCTTTTTTAAGTTGCCTTCTAGAACATTGGCTTGGTCCTTAATATTAGTCGCTCCCCCTCATTTTGGGCAATTATTAAAGAACATCTCCAAAATTGCCCTCCTGTGTGGTATTCCCAAAAGATGAAAGCAAGATGTGCAATGATGTTTCAGTTTCTGAAGAACCTCTACACACATCTCCAATTACTTTTATTCTTTTGTTTTGGATTTTCCCCCCACACACTCTCTCTTATGCCAGACGTTGGAAAGTAACTAATATAATTTTTATATTTAGGGGCAAAATTGGAAAGTAATTTATTCTTAAGACATTTTTATTAGTCTAAGTAAATTACCTTGGTTTTGATGAGTTCATTAAAAATGACTTATAAAAAGGATCAGAAAGAGTAAATGATATGAACACCCTTCTTTTGCAATGATATTTTTTTTCAACTCCTCCGGGCTTTTGATTGTGGCAATGCATTGGTTTATAGTGACAAGACAATTTCATTGACATTTCTGTGGATAATTTTGCTGCTGCTTAATTGACCAATTACACAAGGTCCCCTTTTTGCTGCAATTCCTATTGTGCCCCATTCTCTGCTAAAGTTGCTTGGTTAATCTGAATTTGCAATGCCTTCTTAAGTATTAAAACTTCTGTCTGCTAAACTATACACTTATTTCAAATTATTTTAATCTTTCCTTTTTTGGATAAAATTATGTTAATCTTCTATTTCAGTGGTAAGGTGTCTTTCTCCAGATGTCTTTAAGTGAACATTTTTGGTTCTGATGTCTTGAGCTGTGGACAATTTAAGCTTCCATTCAAAAAGTCTTTTCTGTCTATATCAGTGTGGTAGGGTTCATTCATTGTGTTATTTCAAAAACTAGTTTGGGCCTCATGTGTTGCACGAAATTTGAGAAATGAGTTGTACTGTTCATAGGTCATGAATAGTGCGGTTTATTAGAACTTTTTATATCATATATAGATATTGTGATAGAGTTTGTGAGAGTCCTATCCCTACATCTCTTTGTTTTGTAGCTAAAGGATTCTATGAAAAAGGAAAATGTTGTTATGGAAGGGATCATTGGCTCTAGGGTCTTGAGTTTGATGATTTAAGCTTCTGTTCAAAAAGTGTTTTCTTTCTCTATATCAGTGTGGTGTGGTTCATTGATATTGTTTCAAAAATTAGTGTGGGTCTCATGTATTGCATGAAATTTCAGAAATAAGTTGAACTGTTCATAGCTCACGAACAGTGCAATTTTGTAACTAATGGTGTTCTATTAAAAAGGAAAATGTGTTGATGAAAGGTTTTGTTGTTTGCTTCAACTTAATTTTTACCTTCCTGTGAATATACATTCACTTAATTTCATGGTCTCAGGTCAAGCGCTACTTTCAATATGGGGCAGAAGATGGAACGGTTAACGAAATCTGGCGCCAAATTTCTAAAAAGCTTCCATTGATTAGGCTGATGATTAACCGTGAGAAAAGGCTGGTGAGAAATGAACCTGATTGCTCTTGCATGTGTTCAAACAAGACAGCCATTAGAACCTTGTAGCAATTTTCTCGGGACAATGTCAGATTTGAAGGATTTGGTGCTCTATGACTATACAAATTAGGTTTCTTCCTCTTCCAGAATTTGGCATCTATAGATAAGCAGCCTGTAGCTCAGATTCTTCCAACGCTATACTGGAATTGGAACGTGCCATTCATAATGCTGAGGAGGTGAAGAATCACTCACGAATCTGATGGTTAAATTTCGGTAAGGTTTTGAGGGAAAATTAATTATTTCATCTTTAGTTTCATTGAGTTTGTGATTCAATTCCTATAGGTTAACTCATCGCGATTCAGTCTCTATACTTTCCTTCATTAAGTAACTCGTCCCAGGTAGCACTGATGGTGGTTAACAGAGTTAAAATATGCTTAGTTGGCAGCCCCATCAGTGCTACATCAGATAAAATAAATTGAGTTATTAAAAAACAACATAAATAAGTTAGATAAACCCTGCTGGCCAAAAATTAAAAAAATTATTAAATCCCTAGAATCAAACAGAGACTGAAGATAGATGAAGAGGGACCTATAAGGTCGATAAAATAAAAGTATAAGAACTAAATCGTGATGAGTTAAACTATACAAATTGAGATAAAAATTTGATAAAACTATGCAAGTGATTGTTGTTTGATTTAAAAATCAATGGTTGAATATATATATATATATTTTAAAATCTACCGGCAAACATCAAAGAAGCTTATAGTTGGGTGAGGGAGTTCACTTGCTGTGGTATAAGTAACATCTGTTTTTGTTGTAGATGGTTCTTTTGTACCCATTATGTCTGGGCTAAGAAGAATTTGAGTTATACGGTGATTAATTTGTACACGGGAGAGAATAAAGTAATTTAGATTTTTTTTTAACTTTTTATTGTAACTTATTCTTCAGTATTTGTTCTATTTTTTACTTCAGTTAACTCAAATTTACTTGTGGCTTGTCTTGTGTTAAGTCAATTCATTATTTTATTTAGCGTGAGACATTATAGAAAAAGAATAGTTTATATAATAATGGCTTAAATGGCAAATTAGCCTCTGAGCTATAGGTCAAGAAACATATTGAGATTATAGCACTAACTTCTTCAAAAAACGGTGCAATATGACTCTTAATATTAATAAATGTTAACTTTGACTGTTAATTTACCAAAAAATTATAGAAAGAGATCTATAAATTATAGAAAATGATTAAGAAAATCTTCTTGGTCTTTTTTGCTAATTTTTGAGGTCCTTGTCTGTCATTTTTAGTCTTTTTTTATAATTGTTTGGGGTCCTTTTCAATTAGTTTTTGGTTAACTAATAATAAAAATTAATTTTTGTAAACAGTAGGGACAACTTTGCAATATTTTTAAAAGTTAAAGAGAAATATTGTATTAAAAATAAATTCAGGATCCTAGATGCTTTTATACAAAGTTTTAAAAACCAGATCGATCATTGAATCGGATGAGGTATTAGTTCACGGTTCATTGGTCGAACCGTGGTCTAACCGGATTCGAATCGGTTGACATTAAATTAATATATTTTTAATTTATGTATCATAATTAAATAAGAAATACATTTAAATATGTATTTTTTTTCAAAAATATATTATAGATACTTGGTAATATAATTTATTATTGATAAATACATAATTAATATTAATTATAAGTGAAGCTTTTCATTTAAATATCTTTCAAGAAAGATGTATTTTAATTTATTTTTTTATTTTTTTCAATTTTGTCTAGTTTTCTCATGGGAACCGGTCCGTTTTTTATTCAGTTTTATCGGTTGTTGACCGATTCCATAATGACCTTTTTAGGGGTCAACCAAACCGGACCAAGAGCCGGTTCCCGGTTCACTCGGTTGTCCGGTTTTTAAAACCTTAACTTTTATATTTATAATGTGAGTCAATTTATTGTTTAACCCTATAATAATTGTTTTATTCTTATCCTTGTCATGAGAGTGCGATATGAAGCATGTAATTGTTTTCATATTACATATTTAGTCTTCTCAATCAGAAACCTCAACTTAAAAGGATAAAAAAATATATGCTTTGGATGAGAGAAAAAAGTCTCAAACTTCTTGTTTTGTAACTTTAACAATTTATGCTTGATTGGTAATTATCAAAGGAAGAATTTTTTTATTGCATATGCATATTTATTATATTTTACTTATTATTTAGGATTAAATGGAAAATTAGATTATAAATTATAGGCTGAGGGACAATTTGAAAACCCTGAACAATTATATTTGCAGCAATTTAGACCTCGCCATTAAGTTAGGCCAAATTTTCATTATTTTGAGTGGTGGGCCCCAGATTTGTTGACAAGTGGCATATTTTTGCGACCCTCGTTGGCTGACGTTTGTTTTTTTAAAACTCTTTGAAACAGAAACCTGAACGAAAGGAAGATGAAACAGAAGCCTGAATGTAAGGAAGCTTGAACGTAACTCCTCATTGATAACATTAAATGCCATAATCCTTTGTAACAGCTGAATAAACACTCTTGTAACAGTTGAAACTCCTTTATTTAGCATTTAAGTCCTTGGGTCTAAGGTTTAGTATAAATAGCCGTGTCATTTCTTTTGTAAGGCATCAATTTGGAGAATAAACAAAGAACTTTGTTCAGTGAGTGGTTTCTATGCCATTTTTGGTATCAGAGTTGGTCCAAAGAGCGAGAGAGTGAGTTACAGTTGAGAAAGTACGCTGGAGAGAAGAGAGGTTCAGTGGAGGAGTCCCTGACGTCTTCGCGTTTTGCAATCCAGGCATTTTCTCGAAAAACTAACATCACCATCGTGCTTAGGAGGTCTGAAAACGTGGAACAGGAGGTTCCCCGTCACCGGAAAACTTCCCACGCGCCGCCGTCGGAAGTCCACGCGCCTCGCCGCCGATCCACGCGCCGTCACGCACCATCCGCAGGTTGAAGATGCTGACGTCATCTATCATGTCAACGATCTGACCGGTCAACGACAGGTCAGCCCAGTAGCATTCAGCCACGTGTCATGGTCGCCGCGTCACTCTACTCAGTCAGCCGATTCTTCAGAAATTACATTTTTGCCCCAAATCTTTCGGTAATTTCAAATTTTCCCCTATTTTTATGAAATCTCATATTAACCCCAAAATTTTTTTGAAATTCTATTTTAACCCCTAAACTTTCTTAAAATTACACTTTTGCCCCTTTATTTTACTTGAATTTCATTTTTAACCCCTATATTTTTCATAAATTGCAATTTGGCCCCCCTTTCTTTCAGAATCTCCATTTTACCCCCTAAACTGTCCAAAATCCCCATTTTGCCCCTAGAATTTCCAAAAATCTCATTTTACCCCTATATCCTTCAACGTTTCCATCGGCACCCCATCTTTCCCATATCCCTAACCTTGACACTTATTCAAAATGCCTCCAAGACGTAGACATGTGCACGAGGTTGAGATGGAAGAGATAAGACGTAGGATACGAGAGTTGGAAGCCACTGTGGAATTGTAACGAACTTTATTAAACAACAACAGAGAAAACTTAAAGGGAGATTCGGGAAGCAGTAGTTCGTCATCCACTGACAACCGCCGCCGTCCACGACAACAACAATTCCGCCCTAATGACATTAAGGTAGACATTCCTGAATTTGAGGGAAGACTCCAGCCGGACGAGTTTGCAGATTGGCTGCAAACTGTTAACAAGTGTTTGAGTACAAGGAGATTTCAGATGCGCAAAAAGTCAAAATTGTTGCCTTCAAACTCAAGAAACATGCTTCTATTTGGTGGGAAAACCTCAGACGGAAGCGAGAACGAGAGGGAAAGTACAAGATTGAGACCTGGGAGAAAATGAAATGCCAGCTCACTAGGAAATTTCTAGCAGATCATTACCACTAGGATAATTTTATCCAGCTGCAAAATCTTTGATAGAGATCTTTATCTGTAGAAGAATATACTAGGGAGTTTGAACAACTCGTGATGAAGTGTGATATTCAAAAGAAGGAGGAGCAAACAATAGCCCGGTACCTTGTAGGCTTAAACATAGATATTAGTCGTCCAGTTCAGCTTCAGCAATATTGGACCTTGGATGATGTCATCCGTCTAGCCATGCTTGTTGAGAAGCAGATGCCCAAGAGATCCACTTTCCAGCCTTCGTCCTCCAGGGGTTATCCAGAAGGCCGTAAGGCAGAATTTCAGCAGACCAACTCCTCAAGCAAGCCACAACTTATTGCTATGCGCAAACCACCATCTAATGCTGCCAAGGGATATGATTCTCAAGCAGTCAAATGCTTTAAATGCCAAGGATTTAGCCACATTGCTGCGGACTGTCCTACTTGAAGGGTTGTCACCATTAGGGAAGGATCAGGGTATGAAGCACTTGAAGAAGATGAGGAGGACGCTGAGTTCTACGGCACTAATCCTGTATATGATGAGGAGGTCACACTTGCTGATCAAGGAGAAGCATTAGTGCTTAGATGAAGTCTGCATACAACAGTAATTAAAGAAGAACCTTGACTACGACGCAACATTTTTCATATTCGTTGCACGGCCCAAGGAAAAGTTTGTAATGTCATCATTGATAGTGGAAGCTATGAAAATGTAGTATTTGACTACATGGTGGAGAAATTAAAGTTGCCAACACAAGATCATCCATAACCTTACAAGCTTCACTGGCTCAATAAAGGAAATGAGGTAAAAGTTTCTAAACAATGCCTTATGACTTTTTCTATTGGGAATCGATATTGTGATGAAATTTTATGTGATATTGTTCCTATGGATGCATGTCACCTTCTCTTAGGGAGGCCATGGCAATATGACCAACATGCTATGCACAACGGGTGAGCGAACACATATTCTTTTACGAAAGATGGTGTCAAGTTCACATTAGCGCCTCTACCACCCAATGAGATTAGCCAATCTTCAAGGGAATCTAGTGTCTCGAAGCCGTTAGTGTCTTTGATGACTAAGGAGGAATTTAAGGTATCAAAATTCGAAACCCAAATGATGAGCTTTATTCTGGTGCTTGAGGTGAACGACGAGACGGTAATCTACTAGGAGTCATTCCGTTATTATCAGAATTTTCAGATGTAATATCTGATGAGATACCACCTAGATTACCTCCTATGTGAGACATATACCACGCCATTGACTTTGTTCCAGGAGCAGTCATTCCTAATAAGCCTGCTTACAGGATGAGTCCCTAGGAACATGCCGAAGTCCAACGACAAGTTGAAGAGTTGTTGTAGAAAGGGTTAGTTCGAGAAAGTGTCAGCCCTTATGCTGTACCTGTTCTTCTAGTACCTAAGAAGGATGGGAGTTGGAGAATGTGCATTGACTGTCGAGCCATCAACAAGATCACTATTAAGTATCGATTTCTGATACCTCGACTTGATGATATGCTAGACCAGTTGCATGGTGCCACTACTTTCTCCAAAATTGACCTTCGTAGTGGGTACTATCAAATCAGAATTCGGCCAGGAGATGAGTGGAACACCGCTTTCAAGACCAGAGATGGCTTATATGAGTGGAATGTGATGCCTTTCGGGTTAACAAATGCCCCTAGCACATTTATGCGCCTGATGAATCAGGTATTGAGACCCTTCATTGGCAAATTCGTTATTGTGTACTTTGACAATATTCTTATTTACAGTAAGAATCAAGAGGAGCATTTATATCACTTGCAGCAAGTTTTGCAAGCCTTACGTGAACAAAGATTTATGCAAATCTCAAGAAGTGCACCTTCCTCACCAGCGAAGTTGTGTTCTTAGGTTACATCATTACCGCAGAGGGTGTTTGCGTTGATCCAAACAAAGTTGCAGCCATTAACAGCTGGCTAATTTTAAAATCTATCCAGGAGGTTCGAAGCTTCCACGGATTAGCTTCTTTCTACAGGAGGTTCATCCATAATTTTAGCTTAATTGCTGCACCACTTACAGATTGCACCAAAAGAGAGAAGTTTCAGTGGATAGAGCAAGCTCAGAAAAGCTTTGAGGAGCTTAAGAAGAAGTTGACTGAAGCTCCAGTCCTTGCTCTTCTTAACTTTGACCGAGTGTTTGAAGTTAGCTGTGATGCTTCTAACACCGGCATTGGTGCTGTCTTAAGCCAGGAGGGCCATCCCATTGCCTTTTTTAGTGAGAAGCTCAATGATGCCAAGTTTAGATATTCTACCTATGATAAGGAATTCTATGCCATTGGTCGAGCTCTCCAACATTGGAGTCATTATCTCCTAAATAAAGAGTTCATCCTTTTTTCGGATCATGAGGCTCTCAAGTATTTGAATTCCCAACAGAAGATCAGTCGCAGACATGCTCGTTGGAGTGAACTCTTACAGTCTTATCCATTCTTTATCAAACATAAGGCTGGATCTCTGAACTCCGTAGCTGATGCCCTTAGTCGTCGCCATGTCATACTTACAACACTGCAAACCAAGGTTGTTGGATTTGACCTTATCAAAGAGTTGTATCAGGATGATCCTGATTTTCGAGGAGTGTGGGAAGCAACTGTAAATCAACCTTTCCACCAGTTCTACAGACACGACGGGTTTTTATTTTGAGGTAAAACCCTCTGTATTCCACAGGGTTCCTTTAGAGAAGCCATAATTTGGGAAGCACATGACGGTGGATTAGCTGGACATTTTGGACGGGATAAAACAATTTACCTAATGAAGGAGAACTTTTACTGGCCTCGACTTGAACGGGATGTCAACAGGCATATATAAAGATGCAGAATTTGTCACTTGGCTAAATCCAAGGGTCAGAATACTGGACTATACATAACTCTGCCAATTCTAGAAGCCCCTTGGGAAGATATAATTATGGATTTTGTTCTGGGTTTACCATGGACTCAGAGGCAAAAAGATTGTGTCATGGTAGTTGTGGATTGTTTTTAAAAAATGACCCATTTCATTCCATGCCAGAAGACCAACGATGCTGTTCAAGTAGCAGACTTGTACTTTAAGGAGATTGTGCGTCTTCATGGCATTTCTAAAACTATCATTTCTGATCGTGATGTGAAGTTTCTTAGCCACTTTTAGCGGACGCTATGGAAGATGGGAACTAAGCTCCAATTTAGTAGCGCTAGTCATCCCCAGATAGACGGTCAAACTGAAACTGTAAATAGGATTCTTGGTAATCTTCTTCGCAGTTTCGTGGGGAAGAATTTGAAGCAGTGGGATCTCATCCTTGCTCAAGTTGAATTTGCTTATAATAACTCTGTCAACCAAGCAACTGGGAAGTATCCGTTTGAAGTTGTTTATGGCACTCGTCCTCTTAGTCCAATAGACTTGACCCCTTTACTTGATAAGCAGCAATATAGCTCTGATGCTGACCAAAAGGCTAAGGAAATTAAGAAGTTGCATGAGCAAGTCCGCGAGCGAATCCAAAAGCAGAATTTGAGATACAAGGCTCAACGTGACAAGCATCAAAGACAGCAAAACTTTAAGGTAGGAGACTTGGTTTGGATATATTTACGAAAGGAACGATTTTCTAAACAGCCAAACGCCAAGTTGTCTTCAAGAGCTAATGGTCCGTTCAAGATAGTGCAAAGGATCAACAACAATGCTTATAAGGTGGAATTACCTGGTTCTTATGGTATATCTGCCACCTTTAATGTTGCTGATCTATCCCCTCACATTGATGATAATGCCGAAGTTGACTCAAGGGTGAGTTTCGTCGAACACGGGAAAGATGAAACAGAAACCTGAACGTAAGGAAGATGAAACATAAGCCTGAACGTAAGGAAGCTTGAACGTAACTCCTCATTGATAACTTTAAATGCCATAATCCTCTGTAACAGCTGAATAAACCTGAACTCTCTCCTAGCTCTTCCACTCTCCATCGTCCTGTCATCTGCTTCACTCACTGGATTCATTACTTCATATGATCTCTGCTCCATCACTGACTGAGCCATTCTGGTGGAAGAGCATATGATATCTCCCTCTCCCTCTCTCTCTCCCCCCTCTCTCTCTTAGCGTCTCTCTCTCACCAAGTCAGCAGCTGGGATTCTCGAGAAGTTTATTCCATTCGTCTTCCATCTCCTTCAAATTCCATTCCTCTTCCTCCTCTTAATTTCCACATGGCTTTACATTTGCTTTTCATCTCTCTGCTTCCCCTGGCACTCACATCTTCGTGTCACTCCACTTCCAGCGATATCACTATCTTTCCTCCCTTCGGAATCATTCCTAATAATTACTCCCACAATGACTGGTTTCAAAACTTGTCTCTTTGACCAATTTACACCTAGAATTGTAGGAACACCAGCACTCGTGTCCCTGTAAACTCATCTCTCGGACCAGTTGAAAACAGTGCAGGGCCAGAGAAGCATCAAGCAGTAGTGTTGAGAGTAAATGTAGACTTTCACTGCGCTGTACAGATGCGCCACTTGTGGCGATAGCCTCTACATTCACTCCTTCCGACAGTTCTACTGAGAATCCGACATCTACAGCACCGTAGACTTCATCTTCAGAAATATTGTCGCCGTTTTCCAAGCTGCGACATCGTTTCGAGAAAGCCATTTCCTTACTAGTTCATTGCCATCACGACTCAATCCCGAGACTCGCCTGACAAGGACACCGAAATATCGACCCAGAATCGCTCCATCATAGCCTCCGAGGGATTCTGAGCGAGTTAAAGGATTTCAACAGTGTTCCCGCAGTGCTTGAATATCGTACCAATGGTGGTGACCTTGATATTAAGTCTCCTGGACGTCAAACTCATCTCCCAGACCTTAGTGTACCAGTTATGGTTCTGGGATAGAGAGGGTGAAGCATGAGAGAGAGACATGGAGAGAGAGAGAGAGAGGGATAGAGAAGAGGGAAATATCATGCATATAAGGGTCCCACCACTCAAATTAACCGATGTTTAGTCCAAACTAGCAGTGAGGTCCAGACTATTATTAATATAATTGTTTAGAGTTTAAAATATATTAAAATGAGTTTAGAATTTAAATTATTTTTCAGTTTAAGATTTAAGTTACCATTTTACCCTGTTATTTATATATTTTTGTTGTTCTTTATTCAAGGCCATGAGTACAAGCTCTATCTACCAAGTTATTTCATATAATTTTGTCTATGTCCATCTTAATTTATTTTTGCTACTACAGAACAAATGTAGTACACTTTCTTGAAAATTCTAATTGACCCTTTAAAAGAAATTAAAAACAAAACATCCGTGGGTCTTATAAATTCAAGCCCAAATGCAACCTTGTGTTCCGGATTTATTCGATTTTGCATTTTGACCCAAGAGAAGGATTTTTCTTATGTGAGCCCAAAAAACGGTTTGACATTAAGAAATTAGTACTGAAAATGACAATCAATGACCCCTAACCATGTTATTAACGGAGGATGAGTCATTATCTAACACTTCCTCTATTCCGCTAAGACGTTTTAAAAAATAAAGACAGTAATTACTATGTTTTTATCAAAAATACCTTTGAAAATAGAGTGCTTTTAATTAGTTAAGTTTTAAAAGACAGTGAGAGAAATGAGATTATTTCTGATCACTACTCTTGAAAAAGAAGTGCAACATGAGAATTTTATAGAAGGTCATTTATCTTAGTACTACTCTCTTTAAAGTATGTTTAATTGCGGAGTTCTAATGAAATTCGATGCATTAGTGTTTAAATGATTGCATACAAGACATAAGATTATTTAATTAATGAAAGTGTATTTGTGAGAAGGTGACGAAATTTTAAGCTTAAAGATATGTACTATGAAATAAGAAAATTGTCTTATCAAATGAAATGGAAAGGGTATAAGAAAGAATTGCAACAATATACCAAAGGCATTCCTAATATGCTTGTGAAGTTGTCGTTAATAATAACAATCGAGGGTTTGGATTATTTTGAATGGAAGGTAGCAATACCCCTAAATTTCACATAGTGAGGGTTTGGATTACAAATCTTTATAGACAATTATTTTCTACTTTTGAGATATATAACTTTTTGAATGAATAATTATAAATTTTGGAGAATGACTTATAAAATATAATTGATTATAGTATTTTAGTTTACAACTCTTTCTTTCTTTCTTTTTTTTTTTACCAGCAAAGATTAACTTCATTAAAATACCAAGACAAATAACAACTCTAAACCACAACACTGAAAGCAGAAACGAACCGAAGAGAAATAAAACAACTACAGGAAAGCAAGACAAAATAAAGTGGAGAAGAATTGAATAACATCAGCCAATTCCCGCTCTATTAGCCTCCGAAAAGTGTTCGGCCTCAATAGACGATGTATCAACACCAACTTCACGAAGAATGACAGTAGCTAGAGGAGGTGGATGTCTTAAAACCAGACCGTTAGGCCCCATCTCCCTTGAAGCAATTGCAACCAGAAAATCGGCAGCTGAATTCCTCGAGCGGGGAATGAGAGAAAAGGAGATCATTCTTCGATCCGTCAACATGTTGAACACATCTGCAAGAAGTCCATGACATTGCCAAGGATAGCAGCTGAAGGAGAATGAGTTCACAGCATTATGTAGGTCGCTGCAATCTGTCTCAATAATAGGATTCTCTAGTAGCCATTCCGTAGATAAAGAAATGGCCTTTCGAAGAGCTAGAAGTTCAGCATGAAAAGCGGAGTCAGCAATCAAACTCTCAGACCAGCCGCGAATAAATGTACCTGCTGAGTCTCGACATAAGATTCCGATTCTAGCTCATCCATTTCGACCACAAAATGCACCATCACAGTTCAAAATAACTAGTCTATCAGTTGGATTTATCCACATAGCGTTCCTTCTGGATTTCATAGATGAATGCGAGATTTCCAAGAGCAAATTAGTCTCCCAATATTCCTTTATAAGGTTATTTGTTAATTCAATAACTCGAGCTGGTGCCGGATCTTTGCATTCAAACATTTTTTGCACCTGGTTTTCCATATGAGCCAACAAAAGGCAGCCCCATAAGCCCTCACATACTCTACATCCTCACACCCAGATAGAAACAACTTTTCCAGCCAAAGACCTAGAGTAAAGGCCTCACCAGTATTGCTACGCAAACCCAAAGGACACCCAAACCAAGTAAGCCCATTTGCATTGAAGAAATAAGTGCTCGATGGTCTCCACCTCATCACCAGAAACAGGACAAAAGGGATGTGGGGCACATTTTCTTCTGCATAGAGCTTCTCGGATGGCCAAAGCATTGTTAAGTACTCTCCACATGAAGCTTCTGATTTTTGGCTGTCTTCCACTTCCACACCTCTTTCCAGATTCGTATGTCTAGTGGTCTGGATGAGCTGGCTTGCAGGGTGATTTCTCTGTCCACTGCATCTTTCCCTGCTGTCTTGTATCCCATCTGCACACTATAATCTCCATTTCTAGTTGCTACCCAAACCAACTTGTCAGATCTACTGCATCAGAATGGGGAATAGCCCGAAAAAATGGGATAAAGTTGGGCTCTGCAGCATGGCTTATGGGTTGTAACTCCCACTGCCTGTTAGAAATAAGTTCTGCCACCACCATATCGTTATTGACAATAGCATTTTCCATTTTTGGCAACACAAACTTTGGAGCTCCCGGCACCCACGGATCCTTCCAGACATCTATATAGTGCCCCGTTCCCACTTGCCAGCATAGATTTTTTTCCCAAAAAGCACGCCCTGTTAGAATACTGTCCCACATCCACGATGCCCTCGGCCCTTTCTTTGCATGTAAAAAGTAGGAGGTTGGAAAATATTTACTTCTAAGTACTCTTACCCGCAAGCTATCTGGGTTCTGCAGGATTCTCCATGCAGTCTTTACTAGTAAAGCATCATTGAATGTCATGAAATCTTTGAAACCCATTCCACCTTGACACTTGGCTCTTTTGAGTGAATTCCATGATTTCTAGTGAATAGATCCTCCACTTGGAGAGTTGCTCCAGAAAAAGTTTGATACTAAGCTGTCCAGAGCTACAAATGCATTCTTGGGAAACTTAAAACATGACATGGGATATATGGGAATAGCACTGACAACAGATTTGACCATCACCTCTCTTCCAGCAAATGAAAGTAGTTTTTTCTTCCATTCTTGGACCTTCTTGGCTACTTTCTTCTGGACATAAGCTAAAGCAACAGTCTTTGATCTTTCCCACAAGACAAGGAGCCCCAAGTATTTACCCGGGTCATTTGCTTCGCCAATATTCAATAAAGCACCAACATTCTCCCTTACTGCATCTGGTGTGTTGGCTGAAAAAAGAAATTTGACTTATCAAAGTTTAAGCATTGTCCCGAGGCCCCACAATAGTCCTGTAGGATCTTTTTAGTTAAGAAAGGATAAAGATAGAAAATGTAAGAATCAGTGCACAGAGCCCTAGAATATTTATTCATTATATGACTGAAGTTACAGCCCTTAGGGAAACGTGTAAACTATTAAAATAAATCAAAAATATGGCAATGATTATTTACATTAAAATAATAGGCTATAGGTAAACCTATTAGACTTGAGCTTTTGCAGTATTGCTGTCTTAACAACCCCTCGCAAACTTGAGGGTGGGTGTTTTACGAGCCCAAATTTGTTTCGTAGACCTAGGAACCGTGAGTGAGATAATGCTTTAGTGAATAGGTTAGCAACTTGCTCAGACGATGGCACATATTGAACCGACATCTAGCATGCTAGGACTCGATCTCGGACAAAGTGGACGTCCAGCTTGATGTGTTTTGTTCAAGCATGGAAAACAGGGTTCGAAGCAAGAGCAGAGGCACTTCGATTATCATACCAGGCTACAAGAACTTGAGAAAGCTTGAATCCAAGCTTAGAAAATAAAGATTGAAGCCAGGTGAACTTGGTAGCTACATTGGCCAAGGAGCAATACTTTGATTCAGTGCTTGACCGAGCCACAACCTTTTGTTTCTTCCCTGACCATGCAATGAAAGACTCATCGAGGAAGATGCAGTGACCTCTGATCAATCTCCGATCATCAGTGTATGCGGCCTAATCGGAGTCAGAGAATCCTTGCAAGGTAAAATCTGAACTTGGCTTGAAATGTAATGTTAGATCCACTGTACCCTTTAGATATCTTAGTACTTGTTTAATTGCCTGCCAGTGTTGATCGGTAGGAGAATGACAGAATTGACTAAGTTTGTTCACAACAAACAAAATGTTAGGTCTTGTATTTACAAGATACTGAAGAGCCCCCACAAAACTACGATACGTAGACGGATTTTTGAGAGGAGTACCATCATGAGTTGATAGTGTTTTGTTGATTACCATTAGCGTAGGAACAAGGAAGCAATTGGTCATTCCAAATTTTCTGAGCAAATCAGTGATATATTTCCCTTGCTTAAGATAGATCCCTATTGAGTCTCGGTGTGCTTCAATACCTAAGAAGTGATGCAGATTCCCTAGGTCTTTTAAAGGAAAAAATGAGTTTAATTGCCTTATAAACTCAATTAACATAGCCAAGGAATTTCCAATAATAATGATGTCATCCACATAGATAAGAACAAACATTATCTTGTTCTTCAATTTGAGGAAGAACAGAGAACTATCGCGTTTGGAATGTTGGAAATTCCAGCCAAGAAGAGTAGACTTTAATTTGTTAAACTAAGCCTTAGGTGCTTATTTCAGACAATAAATGGCTTTATTAAGTAAACAAACATAGTTTGGGTACCTTTTGTCCATAAAACCTTCTGGTTGTTTCATATACACTCTTTCTTGCAAACAACCATTACGAAATGCATTATTTATGTCAATTTGTCAAACTGGCCATTGAAAGGAAACAACTAAGGTTAGAATAAACCTCAGTGTGGCAAGCTTAAGCATAGGACTAAAAGTTTCTTCGTAATCAATTCCTACATACTATTGAAAACTTTTTTCCATAAGTCGAGCTTTTGATTTTGACAATGAACTATTAGCATTGTATTTCGCCTTAAGCACCCATTTACAGTCCACTAGTGTTTTATTATGTGTATATGGAACTAGTACCTAAGTTTTGTTTCAAACAAGAGCATTAAATTCTTCTATCATAGCTTTACACCATAAAGAGGACTTTAGGGCTTTTTGAATACTATTTGATTCAGTTATGTCATGTGCACCAGAACTAATTAAGCCAACAAATGGTATTATTGGTTTAAATACGCTAGCTTTGCTCCTAGTTATCATTGAGTATTTGTTCTGATTACTCACTTGATTTTTTGGTTCAATTGGTCTGTCTAAGTGAATATGAGCAGGAATATGATCGTTCTCATCTACAATCTCCTCTATAATTTGCATAGGTATAGTAGAGGATGGAGATGAATTAAGTAATGATACGATAGCTGGACTCTCAGGAGAATTTAGAAGAGGAGCAGGACCACCTGAATCTTTTGCTGCAGTAAGTGATTGATCAGTGGAAGAAGGACATGAAGTAGGCAAAGCTGATAAAAAAGGTTTAAAGAAAACCTTTGGATTAACTTCAACTTTATTAGGTAATTTTTTTTATTAATGAAACTAGTAGAAAAAGGAAATTCATTCTCATTGAATTCCACATGCTGAGAAATGTAGATCTTGCCTATAGAACTTAGACACTTACACCTTTTGTGTGAATTGATATAACGAAGAAAAACACACTTGGTGGATCTAAATTGTAACTTGTGTGTATTATAAGGCCGTAGACAAGGATAACAGGTTGAACTAAATATCTTTAATGTTGAATAATTAGGGTATTTCACAAAAAGTTTCATATAAGGTGAGACGCCACCCAAGACACTACTAGGCAATTTGTTGATCAGATCTGTAGAAGTGTAGAAAGACTCCCACCAGTAATATAGAGGCATCCACTACTACAGAATTATTTAAATAAGATGCCTCATACTTGATGATTATTAAAAATAATTAACAAATAAAATAGGTAGAGAATACTTGACAATTATTTCAAAACAACTGTCAAGTAAATGAACATATATCTAATGGTTATAAGTAAATAACTGTCAAATATATCACGTAAGTATATTTGATGCTTTTTCAAAGGTAACCGTCAAATATAAGCTTGTTATACTTAACAGTTTTCTGTAACCAAGCATCAATTATATTATTTAAAAAAGAATATTTAAAAAAATATATTTGACGCATGTTATGAAAAAATCATCAAGTATGTCTAGCATATATTTGACGGTTATGTCTTAATAGATGGTTATGTCTTAATAGGCATCAAACATAAAATACTTAACAGTTATTTTATAATAACCATCAAGTATTATGTTTTAAAATCATATTTCAGAACTAAATTGTTCTTTCTCTGCTTGCACTTAAACCTCTTGAAACCTCTCCAGATAGTTTCAAAAACATATTTTCGGCCATCAAACCAAAATTTTACCTTGTTTCGATGCTAGCTTTGGGGTATTTGCTTGTTGTAAAGCTCATTTTGGTCTTCATCTTCCCTCTCGTAGCCTCCCATGTTCGTTTTCAGTGTGCTCTCATTCCTTGAGGTTGGTTCTTTGATTTTTTCATCATTAATCCTTCTTTTGAGTTCATAGATTATAGATTTTGGTTTATTGATGGAAAATGGTTATTTGAAATTTGATTTTTGTTGACTTGTGGCTGTTCTTTATTATGGGTATTATTCTTGATTTTTTGGTTAACTAATTTTGGGTGTTTTAGGTTTTGATTTTATGAGTTAAAAAATTTTCCTATTAAATTTTTAGTTAATTTGAATATTTTTATTGTTAATTGTTGCATACATTGTCTTCTCTTGTGTTTGTTATTGCTATGTGGACTGAGTATTGTGCTGTTGATGTTATGTAATCTTGAATGTAGTTGTAAATTTATTATTTACCTTATGTGTTGACTAGAGTAGAATATTTAGGACTAAAATTTAGAATGAAGAGAGAGTATAAGACCTAAAAAATGTCCATTTTTAAACTGTTATGTTGTTGAAATTTTTTTAATATGTAAGACTTGTTTGAGTTGTTTTGTGATTTTTGCTGCTGTTGTTGTATGTGTTGTTTTAGATTAATCAAGAAGGCATAAAGCCTACAAAACTCTCATAGTTACTAGTATTAAAAATTAGCTAGTTACTAGTTTTAAATAAGATTAAAGAAGGAATGTGCAAATATATAGTTAATGACTCATTGACTAATTGATACTTTGTATCTAACTCTCCAAATATGTAAGAGTAGTCAAAGTCATTAATCACATTCCTCTTAATCTTTTTAGAAATTATGGATAAGAAATGGACGTCTGCTAATCATCTATCTAAGGAATATTGGGATGGGATAGCAAATTTCATTAAGTTTGCAGTTAAGCATGCAGACAACTCTGCTAGGATTGTTTGCCTGTGTTTAAAGTGCGGCCTTGTGAAGTGGGTTAATTTAGATACTTGTAAAGAACACTTAGTAATTAATGGGATGGATCAAAGTTACAAGTGTTGAACAATGCATAATGAGACAATGAATGATATTGGTTATAGCTAGGAGCATACTGAAAGCTATGCATCATCTCTTGATGATTTTGACACATGTACACTTGAGGAAGATTTTCTTGAACAAATGGCTAAAGCAATTGAAAAGGGCAAAGCTAATGGTCAAAGTAGACAGGTCATTGCTTACACTGCATACCTTGTCAATGGGCATACAGTTTATACAAGGGAGCAAGATGATAGGAGTACAATATAAAATAGTGCTATAACTCTTGTAGCTCATTCCATGTATATTTCTAATACTAAATATAAAAATCCTATCTATGCAAACATGTCATACTTTAATGTAATTGAGCACATATGAGATTTAGATTACATATCCTTTCGAGTTTTTATCTTTAGGTGCAAGTAGATTGATCATAAAAATAGCTTGAAATTTGATGATTAATTTGGATTTGCACGAGTTTGAGTAAGGAAGGGTATAAAGATGAGACTTTCGTTTCGACGCATAAGCTAAACAAGTGTTTTATATTCCCGACCCTGCTAATAAGGGATGGTCTATTTTTCTGTTAAATGAAAAAGTAAATGGAGATGAAGCAGTTGAAGATGACCTATTTGAAGAGACATCAAATCAAAGTAATGTCACTGTAGATGATGCTTTATATGTGAAAAATGATCATAGTGAAGGCATTTGAATTTCAAAAAAGGGTAAATTATTACAATATAAGAAGAAAATATTTCAATGAGGGGGAAGTAAAAAATAAGAGTCAAGAAAATGAAAAAGAGCTACTTGAACATGTAGACTTTGAATTAATTGTGTGAATTTTGTTTAAGTTGATTAATGTTTGATTTAATTGTGTTTCTTTACAGATAAATAGCTTTTGATAGTGAGTCTATTGATACCCTTCCATCAATTTCAGCTACAAATTCAACTAAGGTTTTTGAGTACACAGAAAAATATGGAGCAGGAGTATAATAACATCAAGCAGGGCCTAACGATAATGTAAGTGGTGACAAAAACAAGAGCTGCAGGAAAAAAAATTGATGTGTAATGAAACAAAAAAGGGCAAGCAATCAAATCTTCAAAATTTATAAGTTATATTGGGGTGGTAGCAAAGACTATTGTGCCTATCACAGTAAAATCATGGCACAAAGTGGATGAGGCCACGAAGAATCTTGTTTGGGATACCGTAGTAGTAAGTTACATTTTACTAAGTATATTTTAGTATAAACTATTTTTAAAATTGATGCATCTGATATGTTGTTTATTTTATTTTACAGTCAGGATTTGAAATTGATGAGAGTAAAAAGGATTTTGTCCTACAAAAGGCTAGGAGGGCACTACTGTCTTTTAGATATTTCATCACACAGATTGGGATGCTAAATTTATAGCTCAAGTTTCTCCCTTATTACAACCTTTAGTAAAATAAGAGGATTGGGATGCTTTTGTTGCCTCACGGCGTGAAAAGTAATTCAAGGTATTGGTGTTTCCTAAATTGCAAGTTTGGTGTTATTTATTGATTGTATGTTCATGTACTAATAAAATTTTTTATTATTAATTTGTCGAGGAACTGAGTGCTTAGAATAAAGAGAGAATAGTGAAGAACGAATATCCTTATAAAGCAGGGAGGTTGGGGTATATAGGCATTGAATAAAAACAAGCAGAGAAGAAGGGATCAGAGGTTACCATATCTTGCCATAAGCTCTGGGTATTAGCACACGCTAATAAAAAAGGAATTATTGACAACCCTCACGTGAAGGAGGTTACTAAAAAAATTATAAGTATTATACTTATCTGTCATTTAATAATTGATTATGAACATCCAAACTAATCATATTTACTTTACACAAGATTCCATCTCTTAGGAAGTCTCACAAGGCAATCTTCCTGAGCATGAGGATATCTTGGCTAGGGCATTAGGGACTGTTGACCACCCTGGTCATGTCACGGGTATTGACTTCGATATCATGAAGAAGCAATATTTTAGCAAGATATAGAAGCGAACATCAACTTCTTTGTCTGAGGTCCAAGAGCTGAGAGAAAAGCAAGCCATTATGAAGCAGCAACTACTAGCCCAGGCAACATTATTTGACATGTTGCTGAAAAGGCAAGTCCCTGGGAGGACTTTGTGTAAGATTAGCCCTAGCCAGAAAGATAGCCACACAATCCCTTCAAAAAAAACCACACGAGGTAATATGTTTTATCTTATGAATGTCTCACTATTTTTATTTTAAAAATTGACTATTATTGTTTGTTTAGGGCGAGAACGACTACAATTGTTTGGCAGACACTCTTGAACGTAAAGTGGTTGTAACTGATGTGTGTACAACTGTGTAAGAGTTTTTCTACTTGTTGCAATTGACCTTAAGTACCCATTGCCTGTTCCTACCGATGAGGCACACATGGTGGCAGATGCAGTAGGGAGCTTCATTACATGGCCTAGCCATCTTGTAATGATGGTAACACCAAAGTTGGCAAAGGACCTATTGCCTCTAAAAAAATGTATGATTTAAATAGTTATTTATAATTTTATAATATAATTATAAATATCTAACTTTTTTGTTATGTAGCTGAGAGGGAAGAGAAACTTAAAAGTAAGTCAGGCTATATCATAGAGTTAGCCATAGTTTCGTAGTATCTAGCAGCACCGGCGCCAGTTATAGAATACGAATACCATGTCTCTCTTAAGACTTATGCAATAGCCATAAGGATGGCTCATAAAGTGGAAATTGAGGATGTCATTAGTTTGATGATAGGTATATGAAAAACTGAACTCATTTAAAGTTATTCAGGATGAAATTTTAAATTAAATCCTCAAGCACAAAATAACCAGCACTAGTCTAATGAGCTTCTACATGAGGTATTTCTTCGGTAGTGCTCAATTAATTATTTAAATTATATGTGTGTGTATACACATGTGCATATATTAGCCTGGTTATTTTTTCACCCAAGGCACCTTTATACCTCATTTATGGTTGCTAGTGGCCTCGAGTTGAGATTTAAGTTAATTAATCCCATAATGTCTCTGCCTATAATAAAATTACAAAGGAATCTCTTGAAGATCAAGTAAGGTAGCTTTCAGATCAATTCAAGGATAGGGGAGTAGACAATGATATTTTATTTCTCACTCCTTACTGCTAGGGGTGAGCCACTTTCTAGCTAATTTTGGTACAAGAAAATATTTTTTATATTTACTTATTTAATAACACTTGTATTTCTTATTAGGAGGTACTGGATGCTTATTGTGATTAACCATATTACTCCATAAATTTGGTATCTTAATCTTCTTAATGGAAAATCAAGCAACAAGGTAGATATGGTAGAAATTTTTAATAGGTGAGTTGAATTTTTATCAATTTTTATTTTAATATACACACATATAGAATTTCTAACATTTATTCTTTACTTCTCTCTTATAGCTATGGTATTGCAACCAACAAGACCTTGTCTCCCAGCTTAAGGACATTGGACTTTTGTGAGAAATGGCTCACAGTTAAGATAACCTAATGGGCTAAGTTTTTAATCAATAAATTGTAGCCTTTTAACTATTATTTCATTTATATGTGATTTTTTTTTCAGTGTCCACTTTAGCCAGATCAGAGTGATGACTGTGGCTATTACTTAATGAAATTCTTGGAGGACATTATCACCCATGTCCCTACCACATTACCTAACAAGGTATATATTAAATTTAATTACACTTAAATTATAAATTTTAACCAATTTTTATTAAATGGCTATTAACTTGAATTTGTTATAACTCTTTGCATACAGTACTTCAAGGATCCCTATTGTGTTCGATATGTAGCTGCACATATAGAAGAAGCCCTTAAAGAGGTAGATCAAGCCGCATTCAACATGTGAATAGCGATAGTGGTTAGGCCCAATAATTAGTTTTGATATACACACCTATTTTTTTTTTGTCCAATTTTACGTCTTAAGCCATTTAGTTTTGAAATTTTAGCTTGCAAATTAGGTAAAATTATAGATTTTTTATGACTTTAGGTTTAGGATATAGGAAGATATAAGAGATTAAAGACATTTGGATGTTAATTTTAATATAAATAATAATTCATTTGTTTTTTATTGTCGGCTGGATGGTATATATATTTAATTACTTTGTATTTACAAGAGAGTTGCTTTTCAACTTTTTTTAAAAAAATACAGTAAATACTTGATGGTTATTTCAAAACAAACGTCAAGTATATGTTTACTTGATATTTGTTTCGAAATAACCGTCAAGTATTTTGGCAAATCAATGAATAGAATTTACCAAAAATATTTGACAATTTTTTTAAATAACCATCAAGTATTTACTATAATAACCATCAAGTATAGTCTTGTAATAAAGCTTGAATGTAAATGTTTAAAAATTTACTTGACAGTTATCTTGAAATAAACATTAAGTAATATCTTGAATATTTGATGGTTTTTAATGGTCAAGTAACATATGACACCCCATTACTTGACGGTTAAAAATCTTTAAATATTAGCTAAAATAACTATCAAGTAAGGGGGTATTCTGTGATAGTGATCTTAACTTGTGGTAAAAGAGTAAGACCAGTCTCTACTATTTATCTGTGCTTCCTCTCAGCTTGCCCATTTTGTTAAGAAGTGTGATGACAAGAGTGTCTAAAATGGATTCCTGAATCTTGAAGAAGCTTAGAAAAATTGTGATATTTACAACCCTAATCACTCTATACAGCCTTGATTTTCTTGTCAAATTGCTTTTCAGTAAAGTTCTCAAATTGAACAAATGTGGATAGAGCTTCATCTTTTGTTTTCAAAGGAAAAATCTAAGAAAATCTAGTGTAATCATCAAGAAACAATACAATATAGTGAAAACCATTAATAGAAGGCATAAGAGAGGGCCCCTATAAATCTGTGCAAACTAATTGTAGAGTTTAAGATGCACGAGAAAGAGAAGCTTTAAATGGTAAGGAATGAGACTTGCAAGATTCACAAAACATAGGTTCCTCTTTTCTATTAACTTGAAAATTACATTCACTAATAATCTAGTTCAAAATTGTATCATTAGGATGCCCGAACCTATCATGCCAAGGCATCTTAAGATTGGTACAACTTGCACTACTAGTATTATTCTTATTAATTATGACTTCTTCTCCATCAATAGCAAATAACAACTGTTGTGTTTAGCCAAAATTGTTTCTCTTCTTCTTGACTTTATGGACATTAACCTTGTAAAGCCCACTATTACTTCTCTGCCCCTGCAACAGAGTGGTTCCCATGCCCTGATTTGTAATAGTAGCAACATCCGAGTTTATTAAAACTAAGGCATTATTGTCATCAAATAGTTTAGGAATGCTCAATAATTTTTTTCTTAGCTTTTGGAGCATAATAAACATCATTCAGCTAAACTAAGTGATTAGAAACATTAGACACTTAAGATGAACCAATTCTTTCAACATGTAAATTTTACCTATTAGCAACATTTAGATGTGCCTTGCCATTATTTAGAGTTGATTGATCAAGTCGAGATTCATCATTAGTAACATGACAAGTGGCACCACTGTATAAATACCAAGAGTCATTAGTTACTATTTTTAGTGTAGCATAAAGAATTTCGTCAAGACCAGAAGAACCAAAATCAAATGTTTTACAAAAAATGTAGTGGATTAAAACTTCGGTCAAAATGATGAAAATAATTCTTGATTGTGTGTCGTGGTTTGTCATAAAGCTGACAAGGTACTCAAGAACCTTTACCAGAACAACCATGGCCATAATAGCCTCTTCCACCACGTGAGCCTCTCTAACCAGCACGAGTATAGTTAGCAAATTGGGTGGAAATGTTCAGATGGGTAAACTGATTTAGTTGCTTAAGCTGACTTTCAAAAGTAAGAAGAGAAGCTTGAAATTCAACCTAACTGATTTCTTCTTTGGCAGATAATTGAACAACAATAAGGTTATAGTCACCATCAAGACTAGCTAAAACTTGCAAGAACAAGTTAGATTATGGTATAAGATTTCTAGCTAAGGTAAGACTCTTAGAAATACCTTTCATTTCATTAGATAGTCAAGCATACTCATCACACCCTTCCTAGTATGTTGCATCTCTATTCAAAGCATGATGACATGAGCTCAATTTTGAGCTCCAGCTATTTCACATGCAACAGTCCACAAACCATAGGAAGTGAAAACATAAGTCATCTGAGTTGAAATGTCAATGGTCATAATATTGAGCAACCAACCAAACACAAGTTGATCGGTGGAAATCTAGTCATCAAATTCTAGATTAATTTTAGACTCATTGTTGATAATGACAAATTGAGTGGGATATGGCTTCATCCTATTTATAAATCCTTTAAGTTTATATCCCTCAAGGATAGGCAGTCCATGAGTCTACCAAATGAGGAAATTTTATCTATCTAGCTTAATAGACATGTTTAAGAAAGAGGAGAAAATGCCGATAGACTTTTGAAAAGAAAGGCAGTGTTGAAGAGTGAGTTGGTGGTATTAGAGCCTTGTGGGGTCTTAAGAGGTGGAATGTCTGTAGAGGATAAGTTGTCAGCCATGGCAGCAAGCCTTTTAGCTCTGATATGAAGTTAAGAAAGGATAAAGATAGAAAATGTAAGAATTGGCGCATAAAGCCCTAGAATATTTATTCCTTATATAGTTGAAGTTATAGCCCTTAGGGCAACATTTAAACCATTAAAATGAATAAAAATATAAGAATGGTTATTTACATTAGAATAATAGGCTATAGATAGACCTAGCTATTGGGCTTTAGCCTATCAAACTCAGGCTTGTGCGGTATTGTTTTCTTAACATTTTTAAATAACAAGCAATTTCTAGGATTAGCATTGAGGAAAACTATTGTGCCATCTGCAAATAAACAATAGGTCAACATGGGCCCTCTCCTTACCAAACAGATTCCTATTAAATCCCCCTACTCGACATAAGCAAATATCATGAGAGATAGTGCTTTCGAAGCCAATATGAAGAGATATGGGGATAGTGGGTCTCCTTGATGAAGCCCTCATTCAGGAATTACAGAGGCAATGCTTTCCCAAAAAGTTGTATATTGATAGATACACTGCATATGCATTGCATGATCCAATTAACCCAAGTAGAGCAAAAATTCAATTTGAGCATGACATCTTTGAGAAATTTCCATTCCAATCTATCATACACCTTGTTCATGTCCATTGTAAGAGCAAATTCATGCTTTTCCCCTTTCTTTTTATGCTTAAGATAGTGGAACACCTCATGAACGATGAAGTTGTTGTCCTATATTAACTGGTTAGGAATAAAATCCCTTTGATGTTCTAAGATACAATCATCAAGCACTAATCTCAATTGTTTTGCTAGCACCTTTGCAATTATCTTGTAAGCAAAGTTGCATAAGCTAATAGGATGAAAATGAGAAATAAACTCCGGATGATCAATCTTAGGAATTATGATTAGAGTTGTAGCATTCAGTTCATTAATATCACCATTATTTTCAAATAATTCACAAACCATAGTAAGAATAGGGGTACTTATCTTGCTCCAAGAAGCCTAATAAAAATGCCCATTAAAGCCATCAAGACCTGGGGCCTTAAAAGCTCCCAACTAGAAGCATGCTGCCTTAATTTCCTCTTCAGTAACTAGGAGAATTAGCCAATTATTCTATTGCTCCATGATTTTTGGTTGGATAAAGCTCAACACATTATTAGAAGTATCAAGCATCATACTGTAAAAAACAAACCTATTATTTTGGAAATGTACAAGTAAAAGTAAAAGTTCAGAAATATGTACAGGAAAAGAAATTAAAACTTATTATTACAAAGTTTAGAAATGTACAAGTAAAAGTCTTGCTATTCTCAAATACAGGTTTAAATATATACAGGTAAAAGTCCACATCTTGACAAGCAAAGGTTCAGAGTTGACGTGCTGCAAAAGTTCATAAATTGACAACTTAACATCCAAATATTCACAAGCATAGGTTTAGCAATTCACAATTCAAAGTCCAAGTATAGAATTTTTGAATTCAGATATTCACAACTCAGTGATGGCAAGTTTTGGTTTTTGCAGCTTCTGTAGCAGTTCCCAAAAATCTCATAAACATGTATCTAAATGAAAGATGAATAGATCTAGAATAAAACTTTTAGGGAAACTTCAGTTCTATAGGTTTGATGCTAAGGGACTCACCGGTGCTCATCTTGAAATAATGGCTATTGATTTAGGAAGAGTGATCTACAAAAGTTTCTTAAGGACGACAATAAAGGCAGTGAGATCAAGATATGCAAAACCTAGCTCTTGCATATTAGCTCACCACAAGAAGGATAGATAGATCAAGAAGATGGAGTAGGGAATGGAAGAACTGGGAACTATAATGCAATGCTATGAGGAGGAAAAGAAAGACAAAAAGAAGAGAAGGAAGAGAGGAAGAAAAAGATCAGATTGTGCTCGGTTTGTTTTGAGAGATGCAAAATTGTACTTTCACACTGAACAAAAATTGAAACAAGGACCTTTGGGCCTGTAGTATATTATCAGCATTTATTGAGCCCAAAGTGTAATTTTCTATGTTTTGAGGCTCTTAGTGCCATTCTCCTGAGAAAATGTAAAGATCATAGGAACGTGTGTCAACATATTATAAGGCGAGTATCAATGTCAAGATTCCAAAAAGATAAAGTAGGCTTTGATTTTTCTTTGCGTGTAAAAACAAAAGCGACTTGGTTTGCTTTGTGGTACATGTTCCCTTCACATGTTATTATTTGTTTAATTTTCAATTTTCAAATTTCAATTTTTCATTGACAACAAATGTCATTGTTCCAAATTTTCCCTTGTTGACTCCAATTTCCATAGACCCTAAACAGTTCCATTACCTTCTTCTAGATAAAATTTAGAGAACACATCACAAAAATTGGATTACGGTTTTAAGTTTCAGGTCGTATGAACCCTTTAAATTGTACGCCATTTCTTTATATATATATATATATATATATAGAATATCTAAAAAATATTTAATCATGGGTAATATTGACGAAATTTGATTAAAGTAGAAATGAAGCATTTCTCGATAAAAATTTTTGATATTTGAATTATTTTGAAATCAACTTATCAAAACTTTATTTTTAGTCTTTCATTCATGAAAGTAAGAGAAATTTCAAGCGAAGAAAGGAAATTATGACAAAAGATATTAGATCTAAAAATGAGGGAACAACATTTTATGATACATATATATTCCCTCCATATTCCTAATTATAAGTAACTCTTAATAAGCTTTTCATGTTTTCATTTGTAAGTTATTTAAAAAAAATTATGCAGTTAATAATTTGTTGCCCAGTGGTACTATTGGTATAAATATTGATGAGTAATTGTGGTGGAATGAGTTGTTGAGACAATGAGTAAAACTAGCTAGGTTAGGGTTTAATTGCATTTAATTATTTTTTTAAAAGATTGGTTAATTTCATATTTCAATACAAAATCAACTAATTTTAATTAATTGAATTGAGGAGTCAATTAAATAATTATCTTTAAACATATCAATTATTTAACGTTATAAGAGAAACTATCTTTCATATATATATATATATATATATAGGGAACATAGTAGTCAAGAACTACTAGATAAAATTTATATCAGTTAAGAATCAATAGACTTTGAAATTACACTGCAGTTCTTTAATCATTGATTGATATTAATTTTTTAAGTTAAAATATCAAATTGCCCTTAAAGTTTTTTTTTTTAAAAAAGCTACCTCCTATTATCATTGATGACAGTCGTTGGATCGCCTCCAGAGCTCTTGCCACAAGTTCAGGTCACCAGAGCTCGAACACCGACAACACTTATATTCAAGGGTAATTGGTAAAGGTAGTCAGGAAAAAGTTTGATCCCATGACCAAGCCCTTTAATTATATATGATAAAAAAAATATAAGTAGTAAACTAAACTTATAACCACTTTTATATTATAACATAACGATGTGTTGTTAATTCATGAATGACACTTAATATTTTACTTTATATTACTTGTTAATCTAACATGGACAATTACAAATTATAAACTTTAAAACTCATGCATTTTACTTGTTAGAAGTTTGAATGTATTATTGTTAATCATGAAAGGGTTGTTGTCAAAATTTGAATGAATACTTATTAATAAAAACTAACATATACAATAATTAAGCCCATCCTAATAGTTCTTCTAATTTGTTAAAATTTGAATAGATTATTATTAATTTTAAATGAATTGTTGTAAAAAACTAAATATATACTTGTTAATAAAGAAATAAAACTTGTACAGTTAAACACATCTCATCCATTTTCTAATTTATTAAAGTCTGAATGGACTGTTGTTAATTTAGAATAAGTTGTTATTAAAACCAAATGGATACTTGTTGATGAAAGATTAACACATACAATTATATCCATTCTATCCTTTTTCTAGCTTGTTAAATCCAAATTGGACTATTATTAATTTCAAATGAGTTGTTGTTAAAGCTCGAATTGATACTTATTGATAAAGAACTAATACATATAATTATGCACATTCTATTTGTTTTTTAACTTGTTAAAGTCCAAATAGATTGTTGTTAATTTAGAATGAATTATTGTTAAAATTTAAATGGATATTTATTGATAAAAAAATAATACAAATTAATATTAGTCAATAATTATGGGACTGCAGCGCAATTTTAAAGGCTATTAATCATTGATTAATATAAATTTTGTCTGATAATCATTGACTACTATTTTCCCAATATATAACTGTATAGTGATTAATAATGTGATGAGTCTTAAAATATATGACTCCTGAAATATGCATGTAGACATATAAGAATTAATGTCATGCTCTCTGTTATCGTTTCTCCTATTATTACTATGACTATAAACATTGGGAGATATCACATGATCCAAAATATTTGATTCGTTTTATGTGAAATCTCACTTCCTTGTCATGCACATTGTCTCAATACTTGATGATGGATGATCATGATACATGGTGACAATAATGAACATAAATCATAATAACCATCCCAACTTTAGTTTGCAAACTATAATTTGTGCAAACTCTACTTTTATAAATGTTATAATTTCAAAGAAGCTGCACCTTGAAGGGGCTGCGTATTCCCATGAATGTGCTTGGATGATATGTCATGATTGAGCATGATGATGATGCATGATGGTTTTAACAGATTGATGAGGACAAAAGAATGCTATGATGGGGGAGACCGATGGTGACAAAAGAATCTTTGTTCAGAAATGTGTAGAAAAATAACAGTTGATGCTCTGCTTCTAATTATTTAATTAATAACTAAATTTTATACCATGCACCAAAATATTAATTCACATTATTTAAGAAAAACGAAAGAGAAAAGTAAATTTGAATTTTATTAATTTTTAAAAAAATACACAAAAAAATAACTATAATTTTTTATTTATTTAATAATTTCTATGAATTATATTTTTTATTCCTAGTGTAATATCAGATTTTTTTAGTTATTAGAATATATAAATATAAATAATAATTTATTTTATTTTCACATAATATACAAAACATATTACTAACATTTTATTTTAAAAAGCATTAACGAGCAAAATAAACTTTGAAGTATTGCTTGAAAAGCATCTTCAACCTTGAACTCTTAAAATATGTAAAATAAACTCTAAACTTTTAAATTCATAACAAAATGAACTCTACCTGTTAAATTTTTTTAATGTCATTACTGTTTACCGTGGGCCCTAATTAATGCTGACGTGTCATTGTGAATTAACGTCATAAACCTTAAACTATTCTATTAGTAGCGTCCTAAACCCTAAACTATTATGTCAGTAGTGTTTTGGACCTTAAACTTTAAAATTTTAAGCAAATTACCCCCACTGTTTATGTATGGAACGTTAACTATTATGTAAATTAAATTAGCCTCAGCATGGTTCGTCATGATGAATGCACCGTTTGCCATGGCGAACTACTTATAATTTTGTGAAATGATATTTTTGCCTTTTTTTGTAATATTTTTCAAACGATTGGTATCTCATGCTTTCATATACTCTATAACTCTAATTTAATATTATTTTGAATAATGTTTATTTATTTAATAGTGAAAATTTAGGATCCCTTTTAAAAAAATTTAAATATTAGATAATTTTAGTTAATCGATTAATTTGAATTTTAAGTTCATTGAATAAAATTATCAGTTTTCGCATCCATCGTTTGTAAAATCCTATGATGCTTAAACTTTTTTTCCAAATGGGATCTCAAATTTTTACCATTGAATAAATAAACATTATTCAAAGTAAGATTAAATCAGAGTTATAGAGTATACAAAAGCATGAGATACCAATCATTTGAAAAACATTGCAAAAAAAGAGACAAAAAATGTCATTTTACAAAATTATGGGTCATTCGCCATGGCCAACGATGTATTCATCGCAACAAACTATGTTGAGACTAACATAATAGTTAATGTTCTATACAAAAATGGTGGAGGTAATTTACTCAAAATTTCAAAGTTTAAGGTCTAAAACGCTACTAACATAATAGTTTAGAGCCTGTGGCGCTAATTAACAATGACACATCAACGTTAACTGGGGCCTACAAATGAACAACACTGCGTGTGAATAGTAACAATGTTAAAAAATTTAACAGTCAATGTTAATTTTTCTATGAATTTAAAAGTTTAGGATTTATTTTACACATTTTAAGAGTTTAAGGTTGAAAGTGCCTTTTAAGAAACACTTCAGGGTTTATTTTGCTCATTAATCCTTTTAAAAATGTAAGGTATTTTTAACTGAATCTTGCCTCCAATAAAGTAGTTAATTATTATTTTCAAACTAATTCTATCTTTTTTATATTTATCCTTATTTAATAAAATATTTTATTTTAAAATAAATATAAAGTGATTTATTTATTACGAGCATTTTGAAAAAAAAACATGAATTACACCTTGAAATACTAAAATTTTTTTATATTTTTTAACATTCAATATCTAACTTCTAACATATAAAAAATTCCTTTTATTTTTAAATGAGGGAGTACAATTTAAATTTTAAAAAGCTAAAACATAAAATATAATTTTAATTTTAATATATGTTATTAAAAATTAATTTCTTAAAACAATTTTAATTTATTAAAAAAATTGCGTCGACTACAGTGCCAATCCGACACAAATTAAATTACATACAATGCCAATGCCCATGCGAATCCGATGCAAATTACAAAGGAGGAAGATTCGAACCCTGAGGAGTATATACTAATAAATAAATATCTTATTGGGTTTTAACTTCTAACATTTTGATGCATATCATTGTCATATTACGGTGGGGACCACAATGTTCTGTTTACATTAGTATTATCCTTCTTTTTAGTACACTTTGTGACCTCGGGAAAGTTACACATATATTACTCCCTCGGTTAACAAAATATAAAATATTTTAAATATAATTTTACCTTTTTAATAAAATAATTATTTATTTTTAAATTAACTATATCTTTTTATATTTATTTTTATTTAATAAAATATTTTACCTTAAAAAAATAAAGTAATTTATTAAATAAGAGTATTTTTTTTAAAAAATAATGATTATACTTAAAATATTTTATATTTTTTAATAAAGAAGGTATCATTTATCAATTATCACTTTAATATTACTATTTATTTGACTCGCTATGGAAAAGTTGGGCCCACTATAATTATAAAAAATATTGTTAATATATATATAAATCCAATCCTAATCACTTATGGCAGATTTGACGATTTAAATCTACAATGAAGTGTGCATAGGAAAAACTCATACATAAAGCACATTACTTGTAAGTTTTCGGAGCATGAAAATGTACCTCCAGTGAAAATAAACTTCTTTTCAAACGACACGTTGGAACTGGGTTACAGTCATGAATATCGAATGAATTTTCACCATAAGAGAGAGAGATTAGGAAAACAGTAAGGTATGTAAAACCGGATCGGTCATTAAATCAGTCATAATATTGGGTTATGGGTTAGTGGTTCAATCGGAATTGAACCGGTGGCAAACCGATCATGATTAAAATAATACAATTTAAATAAAAAGACATTAATTATAAAAACATTCAACCAAATTCAACTACTCAAAAGTCTAACAATAATAAAATACTATATTTTTGGACTTAGCATGCTCTGCTTCTAATTTTTTATTTTTTGACTTCAATTTTACTTTTTTTTTGTTATCTTATTTCGAACTCAGAGCTTTGAAAATTAAAAATGAAAAAAAATAAAAAAACGACGTCATTTTGGGAGTAAAAGTTTGAAAAAATAATAACCCATTAACCTGGTCAACCCATCGGTTCACTCCTTTACCGGGTTAAGGGTAAACCCAGACCGGACAAGGGATTGGGTAACCAGTTTTCGGGTTGAGCCGACCGGTCCGGTCCGATTTGATTTTCAATATCATGGAAAACAAAGAGGGGAAGAGTGTTTCAACATATGTTAGGCAGTTTAAATTTCAGTTGAATATAATTAATTATAAAAATAATTTATTAATATGATTAATTTTAATTATAATTGATTATACTATAACATAATTTGTTTGGATATTAAAATTAATTTTAGCTGTACAAATTACCATAAAAATATTTTTCACAATTAAATTATTAATAAAATTGTATTTAATATTATTAAATTTGTTAAACTTTATTTAAAAAATAAAATATATTATTTAACAGCAAAATTGAATCTATAAGCAACTTTTTAGAGTTTATTTTAAAGTATAATTTTAACTCATAATTAATTATTAACTTTGGTGATTGTTTGGATAAACTTTGCAAAAATCAATTATTTTGGTTCAATAATGGATTTTTGGCCGAATCCAAATAGGCTAGCCGTGAATGATGTAAAACCACCCTATATATCTCGTTAGAAATTTAGATGGTTACATAACTACTCCCTCTTCGGGTAACCACCACATCATAATTATTTAATTAAATAAATAATTATTTAACTTAAATTGGGTTTGAAAAATTGGGTTTCGTTCACTCAACCCAATCTGTCAAGAGTGTAATCCAACATTACTATTCCTTCCGGCCTTTACTATGAGTACTTATTGACAACTTTACACACTAATATTAAAGAATTGGTGAAATTACGATTAGTCAATTCTTTTAAAATTTTAAAATTACCCATAATGAAAATTTTTCAATGAGATCATTCCAAAAAGAAATGATTAATTAGAAGAGGCTGTTTAGTCAGCTAGGAAATATCAAAACAATATATGGCCTATTTGATAACTTGTTTGAGAACAGTTTTCTATTCTCTAAAACAAAAAAAATAAAAAAAAATTATTTGGTAAAATATTTTGAAGAATAAAAAAATAAAAATATTTTTTAGGTGTACTGAGATTAATATTTTAGAGAATAAGGAAGAATAAAAAAATAAATATTTTTATTATTTTTTTATTCTCAAAATATTTTATAAATATCAATTTTGTAAAATAATAAAATAAAAATAATTTCAAACAGATCCATATATTCTATTATAAAATTAATACCTAAAACAAAGGGTATTAATATATTATATTAAGAACTTTGAGAAAGTGATAATCAGATAATTATCATCCTAATCTTTTTATTTTCTTTGAATTTATCTCACAAATCTACAAGTGGATTTACCTCATACTTGAATTTACTCGAATGTTGGAGGATTCCATTGTGTTGTTTAATTTTATTTTTCTTATTTGCTTTGAAAATTCAAAAGCAAGGGCAAGTTGATCTCATTTTTGGTCCAAATATTTCACACCACATTATTATTCTTTTAATGGACCAAATACATCATTATCACGCTTCTATTCTCGTTGACTGCCATGTGTAGACATTAAACGGTTGCTTTATCTTCTAGATGAAATTTAAATACCTATGGGAATGATAAAATACAATGATTTTTAATTAAGCGCACGCACATCAATAAGTTATTATCTTTGTTCATTGATTAATGTTTAGCGGTAATTCTTCTTTGTGCCAGCATATATATTTCATGTACCTTTTTCTTTTTGGCAAGAAAACTAGCTACCAGCACAGCGACAAGTATTGATTTTAGTGAAGGAATGGGTTCTATCTGATTAAATATGAGGTTTTGAGTTTGAACAGTATAAAGGGAAAACTATTTTTGAAAAAGTTGCCTCTAATTAGGTTCAGTAATGTTTGAATTAAGTTACATCGTGGGATAGACAGCTATATAAAAAATTAAAGGAATATCCCAAAATCTTGTGGTGATGTAATTGTGCAATTTTTTTTGTCTATTATATTTTTTTTTTCTCTAGGGATCTCATTTCTTCTTTATAAGAACTTTTTAAAAAAAAAAATAAAAATAAAAGATGCATTATTGGATGACTATAAGACTCCAATGTCTAATTTTTCATCATTGAGGGAAAAAAATGAGGCGTTATATATACAGAGGGCGGGCATGGAGGGTTGAATGTCACATCCTCCAAATAATATTTAAAAGAACAAAATTCAACCAAGTAAGTGGAGAGAGTGAAAGCAGACCCCACCACCTGATTTGTCTTTTGTACTGAAGTTTCTGGGATCGGAAGTCGGAACGTCTCCTGGTGGCTACCTCCGCGCCTTGGTGCAGATCTCCACCATCCATTTTATCTCATTTGATCCAACAATTGAGATTTTTGCTCACTGAAACGACGTAGTTTTGAGGAAAGCAATCCAAACCGTTTGTTTCTTGAAGAAATCTTGACCGTGGATGACAAATAAAACATCTTTCCCATTATGTAGGACCAGAAGTAGAGTTGAAAATAATGATCGGTCTAGATAATTACATTATCTTCTAGACGTAGCAAGTCGTACTGCATAATGCCTAAAATGATAAAAGACAATACTATTATTATATTTTACGCAAAATTGGATTATATTTTTTTTAGTGTTTTTGAAATTTAAATACCTATGAGAATGATAAAATACAATACTATCAATATATTATTGTTGAGCCTGAGTGCTTTTTCTTGCTTTACATACTTTTTTCATTACAAAATATAAAATATTTTTTAAAGAGTTAAATGTTTAAAAATATAAGACATCTTTATCTATTATTGCCTTTTTTTTAAAAGTACCGTTGTTGATAGTAATTTTATATTTATTATAGAATATTTAACAGAGATAAATATAAAAAATAGGGTTAATTGAAAAGTAAGTAACTACTTTATTGAGGATAAGATTTGATTAAAAATATTTTATATTTTTAAACAGAGAAAGTATAAATATATATCTATATATATATATATATTAAAAGGGATTATCTAAAATAGGGTCTTGGGAATGAGGTTGGGATGCTTACCAATTATTTTGTAACGGTAGAAACATTTGAATTTAATATTTTCAAGTTTTAAATAAAATGTTCTTATTTTGAAAATAAAAGAGAGTTGTAAAGATAATTTGATAATAAAGCTAGGAGATAATCAATAAATTAAATTTTCTCGTCTAACTATACTTTTTATTTTCTCACTTTTTATTTTTTTAGTTTAAAAGAAATTAAAGAATGAGAAGCTATCTTTTTAAAAGATAAAAACAAATAAATGTGGGGTTTTTTTTTGAAAATATGTTATTGAAAGATAAAACTAAATAGTTAGTAGATAATGGATTTTCTTACCCAAACGTATTATAATTTTTTTATTTTCTATTTCAAAATTTATGAAAAGATAAATTTAAAGGAAGTGGCATCATCTTTTTAGAAAAACGTTTTTAACCTTCATATTAAAATTAAATTCGAAATGCCAATTTGGGATAAGATATAATTCCTATAAGCAACGGTTATTCTATGTTGGCCATTTGAAAAATATGATACAACATTCATAAAATTGTTGCTTAGTTAATAAATAGAATGCCAACAGGTGAAAAATTGTTGCCTAATTAAAATGAATTATGCAACAGGCCATGGTGAAAAACCATTGTCTATTTTACAATAAGCAATGGGTTTTTAATGTTGCACAATATTTGTTGCCTAAAATAATAGTTACAATTAATAAATTGTTGTCTATTCTTATATTAAACGACACCTTTTCACCTATTGCAAAAAAACAAAAAAACAAAAAAAAAAAAACTATCGCCGTAGCCTTAACATATTGTATTGCAAGGTTCTCTAATTCCCCTTTTAATTATTTTTATAATTATAAATAAATAAAATATACAACTTACTTTTCTTCAAAAAAAAATAAAAATAAAAGATGCTTTATTGTATGACTATAACACAGATGCCTAATTTTTCATCATTGTTTATTTTCTTATAGACAAGAGGCATGAGGGTTATCATAGAACATGGTTGAAACTTGAAATACAGCCTCCAAACACTATATTGCTTCTGAACCACAACATTGAATATTTTCCATAAATTTTGCTTTGTAAAAAATATAAGTTGTTGGTTAATTTTTAAAATTGTTTTTCCAAACTATACCCCTACTTTATTTATTATTTTTTAAAAAATGATACATTAGAATTTCAATTATGATTACCAAGCATTTATATGGAATATGTAATGAGAGTATAATTGAAAAGATATAAATTTTTGTAAAAATTAAGATTTTAATAAGAATAGTAAAATCATTAACTAATGTGTCTAGATGAGTATAAAATAACAATTCAACCAATTAAGTGGAGGGAGTGAAAGCAGACCCCACCCTTTTTGTCTTGAACTGAAGCTGCTCTACATCTCACACTTCCATGTCTTCTACTATTTATTGAAGGATTTAATTTTATTATACATATATTTATTATTTTTTATTACAAAACTGCCATAATATATATGGTCAAAATTAAGAATTCAAGTTTTCTTCTTCAAAGGAAATATATCTACTCATATATATGTTTGTTATTGTTTTATTAATCGATGATTTGGTTCCAAAATATAAAATTGAAGCAAAGAATGTTTTCTTAATGAAACGAGTCATCCATACTGTCTCTTTGAATTTAAAACAATATACACAGTGAGAGGTCAACATGTACATAGATAAAGATCATGAAAATTTACCGAGGAAAAAATGGATAACGAAAAGATGTTGAAATGAATAAATATAAGGAGTAAATTAAATTTTTTTATAAATACTAAATTGTTTATATTTAAATTAAAATTAGTTAAAAATATTTATATTTTAAATGTAAGAGAATAATTTTTCAAAAAATTTTACTTAGAACTTAACTGTGTAAGACATTTTAAACTTAATTTAAATCAGTCAGTCTGAATTGACTTCGAATGAATAAACGCAACCTACCCAAGTTACCGGCTTTGTTTAAAACTGATTCTTTAATTTTTTTTTTTTGACCAAAGTTTAAAACTGATTCTTTATAATTAATATGAATAAAACAGAATGATTGAGGCCGTACTAATAATGTAATAATTTGTGGACTTGACAGAGTGGGGTGGGGCCGTCGTTGATCGCTCTGCTGATAAGTTCTTTCTATATTTGCTTTGACTTTCTTTGACTGTTAGAGTTAATCCTGACGGCCTTCAGATCCACTGCCTGCAGTGCCCCTTCTACTTTCAGGTAATCTAACCAAATCTCTCTCTCTCCCCTTCTGGAAATTTTGCTTCTTTCTTGTTACCGTTGCTATAACTGAGTACAGTTAGAAGAAGGTGAAGGAAAGAAGCTACTCTTCGGCTTTTCTGAAGCAGCTTTTACATTTCCCTCTAATTACTGCTCGCTGTCAAACTTGAGAGTTTATACATCTGAATCTACTGTTATTCGTGAGAGAGAGGGGGAGAGAGAGAGATGGTTTGGTTTTGAATTTTGACGTTTGAATCTGTGTGTGTTTATATAATCTGTTGGGAAGATGGCGAGCTCGTTGGAGGTTGAATCATTATCAGAGACAGAAACAAGTTCTGTTTGCTTTTGCTTGCCCACACATCACCGCATCCACATGCAAACCATCCCTTAGATTTGGATCCTCTTCTCTCTTCTCTTTAGTGTCTGAATCAGTATGTCTGGACAGAACTGACTCGTTAATTTCTGCTCTTCTCTAGACTTCTGATTTAATTCATTTGGATACTTGTCCTCTCTTACACATATATGGTCATTTTACTATTAAAAAAATTATTTAAATTATAGGGTAATAATGTAATGTCATTTAATACTTGCTTCTATTTTTGGGATAATATATCTGACCACGAAGTGGAAGAGTATTTCATTTACCTAACACTATTCATCAATAGGTTATGCCATTTGCTATAAATCTAAATATTATATATATTCTTTTTAAATTAGATATAAATTTTATAGAGCACGCCAAAAGCTTTTCTATTACTTACGGTCAGCTTGAGTTTGCATGCTAACGTCATGCATTACCGGAGCATATTTGTATATTTTAATTAAGTATATATTCAATACACACGCCCACGCAGACATGTTCGTTGAAATTAGATCTGAAATATTCCTCGTTGCTATAAGAATTTTAATTGAACATTCTTTTTCCTGAAAATTTTTATTATTTTTAATATTTTTATTTTAATAAATAAATTTAAAATTTATGAATTTTAAAATGCTTTATTTATACAATTGTAATTTATAATTAAAATAAATCCATAAGACTCGTATATATTGATAAGCAACAATTATTGAACCCATATTGTGTTTGATTCCCAGAGAATGGCCGTAGCAGATAAGTTCCATAACTTTACCAGTCTCACAACTTGTGACAGTCCGCTTCGGCTCAGTCTAGGAGGCCTCTCCTTCATCTTGTGGTGATGCACGTATTTTCTCTGTTCTCTCTCTCTCTCTCTCTCTCTCTCTCTCTCGCTCTGTGTCTCCATATATAAAATCTCTTATACATACATACATACATGCATATATATAGATATATTTTTACAAACTATGTCCAGATGTTTATACTAAACTTGTTTCAGAAGAGCGAAGAACCAATTACCTAAAGCTATGCGTTCCCCTTTACAAAGCAGCTTTGAAGGTGATTGGAAAGCAACAAAGAACATCTTAGATCAAGACTGGAGTCTCATTCGTGCCGCCATAACCAAGGGGTGGGCGACGATGCTCACGTGGCCACCGGAGCGAACCACGTTTCACTTCGTGGAGGAGCTGGTGAGATAATGCATCCACAAGACTTGGAATTGCAAGACGTGAAAGGGAACACTGCGTTTGCTTCGCTGCGGCAACTGGGAATTTGCAGATTGTTGAGATCATGCAGAGAAGAAATGAAGAGCTTGCCACAATAAGAGGCGGTGAAGGAACCACGCCTCTTCACATGGCTGCCTTACAAGGACAAAGTCAAATGGCACGGTATCTATACTACAAAACTATTCGCGTTTTTTGAATATACTGATTGGATTGTACTTCTCTTCTTTTGTGTCACAGTGGAATCTATGGTAAGAATATCACATACACAGAGCATGAGACTAGTAAAAGTGACAAGTGTGAGATTTGAATTGGTGATGTATTTGTTGTGTTAAATTTTGACAGATATGGCCTTGAAGGTGCTAGAAGAGAATCCAGATCTAGCTTTTGAGAGGGATGGATCAAACAATGAGACAGTCTTGCATATATTGGCTCGAAAGCCTTTAGGTTCTGGTTGCAAAAGTCAGAGATATCGAAAGCGGCTTGTGAAGTCCTGTAAGTGTCCATGATCACCTAAATAAGGTGATATGCAATTAGATAAATGACAGTTGTTATCCAGTATAATAAGTCTTGAATATTTTTTGATAGCTTGATTGTCAAATCGTGTGTTACCAGGTTTGAGGCAAACTCAGCAACTTCAACTTGTAAAATACTTGTGGAGTATATTCCTTAAGCACGATGATAATATGATTATGGACAATATAAGACTACCCTCACAAGTAACATTTGATGCCGTAGAAGTTGGGAATTTTGAGTTTCTAGCTGTGCTTATAAGCTCATATCCTGACTTGATATGGGAAGTTGATGACAGAAATCGAAGCATAATTCACACTGCAGTTTTGCATCGTTGCGCTGATTCTTCAATCTCATACATGATATCGGCCCGATCAAAGATTTCATAGCATGTTTTGAGGATGAAGATAAAAGCAACTTATTGCATATGGCTGCAAAAATAGCACCGCCACATCGATTCAACTTGGTTTCAGGAGCGGCTTTTCAAATGACCCTTGAGTTATTATGGTTTGAGGTAATTTATTAGTATAAAAATATTTAGTCTATCATAAGGATGGCCTGTTGTGAGCTTGTTGTAAGTTTTATATATTTTATATTGATATTGACAACATGCGTATATCCTTTGATATGCATGGTAGGAGGTGAAGAAGATAATGCTACCATCATTGATAGAATGAAGAATGCTGAAGGCTTGACTCCTCGCCAACTATTCACAAAGGACATGAAAAATTATTGGGCAAAGCTGAAAGATGGATGAAGAAAACAGCAGAATCATGCTTGCTTGTTTCCACTATTATTACTACAGCAGTGTTTACAGCTGCATTCAGTATACCGGGGGGTATCAATGACAGTTCAGGAAACCCTAATTACCTGCAGAAACCATCATTCTTGATATTTGCCATATCTGATGCAACTGCAATGATCTCATCCTCAACCTCTATACTTATTTTCTTATCCATCCTCATTTCACGTTATGCAGAAGATGATTTTCACAAGTCATTACCCTTGAAGTTGATATCCGGTTTTGTTGCTTTGTTCATCTCCATAATAAGCATGATGATAGCATTTAGCAGTGCCTTCTTCATCATGTATTATCACGGTTTAAGGTGGTTTCCTGACTTCAGTTCTGCACTTGCTTTTATACCTGTACCCTTATTTGCGTTTCTGCTTTTTCCTACTCTGGTCTGATATAATTTATTCGACCTACTTTTGTAAGAATCTTTTTCGCCCTAGTAAACATATGCTTTACGAGAAAAGTCAGTTACTTTCAGTCTCTTGTATTTAAATGTACTCTTCATGTGGTATGAGCCTTGAGTTAATAAGGAAATTTCCTTCTCATCAACATGGTGGTGGTGTAAATTCTTCTCTGATTTTTCGTTATATATTTACTTTAAACTTATATATACGTATGTACTCTGTCATACTAATAATATGCTATATTGTCACTTAACCAACACTGTCTATAAACATATATATGCCTAGGCCTAGAGTTTCTATATTGCAACTAATTAATGTAAACGATCCAAAAACAAAAACTCCTTTCTCTCAGAGAATTGAAGGATGAAAATACCTGAATGCCCTTGAGAATTTGCTGGCCTATTGAGGTATAAAAATCCAGGGAAATGACAAGTAAGAACTTTATAACAATATTAAAGTCAAATCCAAGATTTTTTTAAAAAGATTTTAGTATTGAAATTTATGGGAGAATGAGCACTGAATTGATTTGGGATCCTTAATTAATTATAAAGAGATCCTAACTTGATATTAATGTTCTTATAAGGTCCTTATTTGTCATTCTCTCCCTTTCTCACTTCATGTGATTGAGTCATTTTCATACTATACCGATCTGCTTTCTAACTTTTCCTCCTCCGTGACATTATTGGCTTGAAAGGGCTACACTCACATGGAAGTAAAGCTTAATCAAGTCTTACAAATAAATAACATTTTCTAAATTTTCTAAATTTATTTATTTGCAAGACTTGATTAAGCTTTACTTCCATGTGAGTGTAGAAAATTTAATTTTAATTAGGTTAACTTGTTAGAAAATTCATTTATTTGCAAGATTTGATTAAGCTTTACTTCCATGTGAGTGTAGAAGATTTGATTTTAATTAGGTTAACTTTTTTAATTACTTATTTCTCTTGATAACAACAATTATATGTGACCTCATGGCCACCAACTATATTATTCTGGAGAGCACCATGATAAGTACTGTTCCTCATTTCACTTTAATTTTTCTCGCCTACTCCCTTGACAGCAACGGAGAAACAAATTAAAATTTTTCAATTTTAAGGATTCTTTTATCGTAAAAATACGGTCAAAAAATTAAATAAAGGCCTCAATCCATTGCCTATGAAGGATTGTGGTTGGATTTTATTTAACAATACTTCTAATTGTAATTGAGGATGATGATGGGAAGTTTGGAAATGTGAAAATAAGGGCAAAATATATAAGAATGATCATATTTGAAAAATTAGTAACTTAGTAAAAATAAAAACAACTCAAATTTAGATCTAGAGGATTGTACTAAGCTCATCAAAGTCAATGTAGACCATATATAGTTAGAAAAAAAATGCTTAAAGAAATACTTACAAATAATTACCATTAATGTCCTCATCACATTAGTGGTGAATTTGAATTCTTGCCTTTAAATTATGAGTCGCATACATAATGAAGACAAAACCAATAACCAAGACAAACTTAAATTGACATATAAAAAGTAAATTTGAAAGATTAAATTAATAACTAAAACAAATTTAAGTAATTAAAAAATTCATTATTCTTCTCTTTCTATTTCTTCCTTCCCTCCTTTCTTCTTCGTTTCCCCTTTACACCACTTGTTATTTGTGCTGATGATGCTTCGAAGATTTATGCCTTTCACACTAAATCTTTTATACAGATAAACAAAAACAAGAGCAAGGCTTTTTTTTTTCCCCTCTTTTGCATGGGCATCCAATGTTCTAGGCCTGTCTCACTCGGGGCGTGAGAATTTAATGGGGCCCAAACTAATTGGGATATAGTCATGACAAGCACTAAAAGGGTGGACGCCCCTGACCACTTACATTACTGCATTCTCAGGATTTGAACTCAAGATCTCTAATTAAGCTGGAATAACTCTTGCTAGTTAATCCAAGTGCTTGTGATTAAAACAAGAGAAAGGTTTTGTCCACGTAACTCCACCTACACACACAGAAATTTGATGTCATATCTCTAATTCACTATATGCTTGGGAAATTACTTAATTAGAACAGAATATTTTATACGTACATGTATATGCTCGTCATGCACATGAGACAGCAAAATAAAGTTAAATGTAGGGTTAACGAGTATCATAAATCTTAAACTATTACGCGAATAGCATCCTAGATCCTAAGCTCTTGAAATATGCAAAAACTCCTCTCAACTTTTAAATTTCGAGCGCTTGAAACTTCACCTTTAGGTTGGAAAAAATGGCTGTTACTTTTGTAGTTATGGAGCCCAGTTGCATGTTGATGTGGCACTCATCTTAACCCTTAAAAATAACTATCATTTTCTCCAACTTAACGACGAGCTTTCGGGCACTCAAAATTTAAAAGTTGAAGGGAGTTTTAGCATATTTCAACAGTTAGGATCCAATATACTATTCAAGCAATAGTTTAGGGTTTAAAATACTCATTAACCCTATAATAATGTATCATTAAATTGATCTTGAACTATTACCAACATGGTTGGGTCTAGTAGAAAGAATTAGTCTCTTACAGTATGATGAACTAAGGATTAAATTCTCATTGAAAAGATGCCTATATTTAGTACCTGACCGTACCTTGAATATAATTGCCCTCCAATAAGAAAATGCTTATAAGTAATAAAAACATTGATTTTAAACTATTACCAGAAGAAAATTTTGTTTAGCATGCTTTTTTATAGGCATACTATATTTTAGTCAAAAAATTATGACATGTAACTTCAAATGATTTTTTTTGTTCAAAAGTATATATTATATTAATTGTAATGGAAAAAATAAATTAGAAATGATAAATATAAAAGCTGGAGATATATAATTGTCAGAATGATAATGAAGTCCTAAAAATTGAATTAATGGCAGTTAGATTTTCAATAAATTTTTTAAAAAATGAGTTATAAATATTAAATTTAAACAGTTACAACTTACAAATAAAAATTTATGTTTATCATTAATAGTTATATTTGATATTTAAATACACCTTTGCCATTGAAACTCTTAAATTTATAATTGTTTGGATTGATATTTTTAACTTATTTTAAAAAAAATTGTTAGGAACGTGCCTGTTATTAATTTAATATTTTGAAACCTACTTCTCCTGTCCTTTATATATAAGGTGTTTTTTTAGAAGTTTATTTTGTTCCTAAATATCAAGGGTGGCAATGATATTTTTGAGTAATTAGATAATTTTATCTTCATCT